>NC_133324.1:334763495-335063495 GCF_042186555.1 Aquarana catesbeiana | reverse complement strand
CGCCCTTTAATCTGGATGTCTTGCTTAAACTGTATGAATTTTTGCTAGATAAAAAAGAGGTGCCGATTGTAGCAATGGGGGACTTCAACGAGGTTCTAGATAAAGGGCTGGATAGATTCCCACTACGAAAAAGCTCAGAGGACTCAGTAAGGAGTCGGTTAAGCTTTTTTCTGGAAGAAGTGGGATTAATGGATTTGTGGAGGGCACGGAACCCAGGCGTGCTGCAATATACTTGCTGTTCTGCATCTTACTCCGTGCTTTCAAGGATAGACCTAGCCCTAGGAAATGATAGGGCTCTCCAGATGGTAGAAAAAATAACATACTGGCCAAGAGGCATCTCAGACCACTCACCTATGGTAGTCATTTTAAATCTTGGGGAGCCTAGGCCCCGGAAGAACTGGAGTATAAGCCCGTACTGGTTTGAAATTATTAAAAAGACGGAAGGGATACTTTCCTCCTTAAGGGAGTTTGTTGAGATCAATCAGGGAACGGTGTCCCCTTCTACGCTATGGGACGCCCTTAAGGCTTTTTTTAGGGGGGTTCTGATACAGCAGATAGCTACATTCAACAAAGAGGCTAGAAGGGAGGAGGAGAGCTTGTTGAGAGACGCTCTTAAAGCAGAAAACAACTATACTTGCAACCCAACCCCGGAGACGGAAAGTATCTGGCAAGAGAAACAACAAGCATATAAATCAGTGGTTATACAGAAAGCAGAAACCAGGCGGTTACTCCAAAGACAGGAATCTATGGTGGAGGGCGAGAGAATGGGAAGGACACTGGCTATGCTAGCAAAATCCAATGCAGCTCCATCCACGGTCCTCGTGATTAGATCCCAGAGCGGTGAGGTAGTATCAAGCACCTTAAAAATAGTACAAGCCTTCAGGGATTACTATAAAAAACTGTATTCCTCCCAGAAGAGGGGTAAGGAGGCCAAGATGGAGGACTTCCTAAGGGGGTTAGACATCCCCACCATATCACAAGAAGAAAGAGATATATTAGATGCCCCAATATCTATAGCAGAATTACACCAAGCAGTAGCAGGCATGGCAACCCATAAGTCGCCCGGACCAGATGGTCTTCCAATTGAGACCTACAAACACTATGGTGAAGTGTTGATCCCCGAACTGCTGAAAGTTTTGGGGGGGGCGCTTGAGGGGGGCCAATTACCTGCCTCAATGCTAGAAGCAACTATTATTGTATTACAGAAAGAAGGGAAAGATCCCTTGGATATGGCCGCCTATAGACCAATTTCTCTCTTATGCACGGACGTAAAAATTCTGGCCAAAGTGCTGGCAGCAAGATTGAATGGGGTTATCCATAAGCTGATCCACGAGGACCAGGCGGGCTTCATAGCCAATAGATCCACGAGCCTGAATATTAGAAGGGCGTTTTTGAATGTACAGACCCCAATGGTGAACGAGGGTTCGAGAGCGTTGATGACCCTTGATGTATCCAAGGCTTTTGATAGCGTGGAGTGGGGCTATATGTGGCGCGTGCTGGAGATCTTTGGATTTGGCCCTGCCTTTATCGGGTGGATTAGAATGCTATATACTCGACCCAAGGCAAGATTAAAAATTAACAACGAACTGTCGGACTGGTTTGAGCTGGAGAGGGGGACGAGGCAGGGGTGCCCACTCTCCCCTCTGTTGTTTGCACTAGCGATGGAACCCCTGGCCATTTCCATAAGGGGAAGTCGTGTGATAACCGGCTTCCAGAGAAAAACAGGCGAGGAAAGAATCGCATTGTATGCGGATGACATTCTGTTATTTTTGGGAGACTTGAGGAAATCGCTACCGGGAGCAATGAGGATAGTGGAGGACTTCGGCAGTTTTTCTGGCTTAGAGATAAACTGGGAGAAATCAGAGTTTCTACCGATAGACCCCATAAATGAGACAATAGCACCTGGTATGCCTCAGGTGGTAACAGTGGAAGCTCTGAAGTACCTAGGGATTGTCCTGACGAAGGATCACTCGTGACAGAACCACTCAGGACAGAGCCATGATGTCTGCGCCTTGCCCCTGTCTGCGCCACCCCATAGGATGCTTTAAATTTATAGGGAGACTAAGCAAGCATGCTTTTCTCAGTTGGTCATTATTGGGTCATTATGGTGACACTACACTACTCTTGTGCCAGTATGTAAAATAAATAAATAAATAAATAAAAATTAATTGTAAATAAATATATATATATATATATATATATATATATATATTATATATACAGTATCTCACAAAAGTGAGTACACCCCTCACATTTTTGTAAATATTTTATTATATCTTTTCATGTGACAACACTAAAGAAATTACACTTTGCTACAATGTAAAGTAGTGAGTGTACAGCTTGTATAACGGTGTAAATTTGCTGTCCCCTCAAAATAACTCAATACACAGCCATTAATGTCTAAACCGCTGGCAGCAAAAGTGAGTACACCCCTAAGTGAAAATATCCAAATTGGGCCCAAAGTGTCAATATTTTGTATGGCCACCATTATTTTCCACCATTATATATTGAACTCTGTACACTGCTCTGCATACTACTGAACTCTGTACACTGCCCTGCACACTACTAACCCCTGTACACTGCCCTACATACTACTGACCTCTATACACTGCCCTACCTACTACTGGCCTCTGTACACTGCCCTACCTACTACTAGCCTCTGTACACTGCCCTTCTTACTACCATCCCTGTACATTCAGGGCTGGCGCTAGCTTAAGGCAGCCAAGGGAGCCTGGGAAGGAGCCAGGAGCTGACTGGACCAGGGGGAGGAGCCAGGAGCTGAGATGACAAGGGGGAGGAGCCTGGATCTGAGGAGACCAGGGTGAGGTGCCAATGCCAGCAGAGGGCCCAGGAGGATTGCAAGTGGCGCTGGTACTCTCACAGATGAAGATTTCTTTCACCTATCTCTTTGGAAGGTAGGGCAAGAAAGCTGCTTCTAGCTTGATGGATTCAGATTTTAGCTGGCTGTCATTATTGTATCAGCCCTGCCCTTGTGCCATGCCCGCAGCTCCTGACCATTCTGTGCGCCATGCCTGTAGCCTCTGTCCATTCTGTGTGCCATGCCCGCAGCATCTGATCATTCTGTGCGCCATGCCCACAGCCTCTGACCATCCTGTGCATAATGCCCACAGCCTCTGACCATGCTGTGTGCCATGCCCGCAGCCTCTGACCATTCTGTGTGCCATGCCTGCAGCCTCTGACCATGCTGTGTGCCATGCCCGCAGCCTCTGACCATTCTGTGCGCCATGCCCGCAGCCTCTGACCATTCTGTGCACCATGCCCGCAGCCTCTGACCATGATGTGTGCCATGCCCGCAGTCTCTGACCATTCTGTGTGCCATGCCCGCAGTCTGACCATTCTGTGTGCCATGCCTGCAGTCTCTGACCATTCTGTGTGCCATGCCCACAGTCTCTGACCATTCTGTGCGGTCATGAGAATGGTTGGTGGGGGGAGGGGCACCAAAATTCACCTTCGCCTAAGTAGACAAAAATCCTTGCACTGGCCCAGTGTACACTGCCCTACCTACTACTGACCTCTGTACACTGACCTACCTACTACTGACACACGGAAATACAAAACACTGCGCTCTAATGAAAAAACAAAAATAAACAAAAAACAGCTGCCGCATACATTGTGACTAACAATGAAATACAAATAGATAGAAAAATGCAGCACTCAGAAGAAATGTGAGGTGTTAGTGTAACTAAAACATGAATAATGCACCTAGTGGTAAAACATGAGTTCAAAATCCGACACATAATATACAAAAAATGTGTAATAAGTCCACACTGTAAAAAGAGAAATCAATCCAAATAAAAATGTTAAGAAAAACCTGCACAGGCAGGTGTGGGTGATGTGAATCTGCAGGTGGAACAACAAAGTCAATGATGAACGATGTGTATCCGTGACTGAAGAACACCAATAGGACATCAAACCATCATCCGGAAGGATCGTCAAACCATTTTCACCAGGAGGTCCGGGAAAAGCCTGGTTTGACGATCCTTCCGGATGATGGTTTGATGTCCTATTGGTGGATGCACATCTGGTCCGCTTCAGTCTTCTGGATATTCCTTCACCACTTCAGGGGAGTCGAGGAGTGCTGCAGAAGTTCCAGCCTTCCGGAGATCCCTTCATAGCCGTGGTGGGGCTCAATGTTTCATTGACTCCATGTCATAAGACACGGGAGTCCATGTTATCTGGTAAGATTACCCACCCTCTTCTACTCACTGATGTTTTACACCTTTGATGTTGTTCTTCAGTCACGGATACACATCGTTCATCATTGACTTTGTTGTTCCACCTGCAGATTCACATCACCCACACCTGCCTGTGCAGGTTTTTCTTAACATTTTTATTTGGATTGATTTCTCTTTTTACAGTGTGGACTTATTACACATTTTTTGTATATTATGTGTTCGGATTTTGAACTCACGTTTTACCACTAGGTGCATTATTCATGTTTTGGTTACACTAACACCTCACATTTCTTCTGAGCGCTGCATTTTTCTATCTACCTACTACTGACCCCTGTCCACTGCCCTACATATTACTGCCCACCGTACACTGGCCTACATCCTAAGGCTAGGTTCACACTTGAGCGGGTTTGCTGCCTGCGTTTGCGTGGGCACGGCAGCACCTTTTTAAAAACGGAACTGCTTTTGCACCATGGGATTTCCCTTTGATTCCCACACCCGCAACCACCCTCTACAGTGTAAACCTATCCTAATGCCCATAAACTGCCCTACACTCTTGTGCAATACGAGCCACTATGAGCATTTTTATGCCACTTTTTCTGCCAGAGTGTCTGGCATTTTGTCTGCTCCTTGTCTGCACATGCCCTTCAGGTAGGCTTTGTTTATTTTTTTACATTGACATTTGTGTTATTATATTTTGCTAATTTTTCTTACTTTTTATTGGAAAGTAGAAAAAATAGCACCAGACCCATAGTGTTATCTTATTGATAATTTTAAATAAATATACAAATGGTGCAGCGCTAAATCAAACAAACAATGAATAAAATCATTTAAGTGCATGAAAGGAATCTAAAGAGTAAGTAGTAAATAAGTGGCACAAATGCAGTGCAACTGCGTGCTAACACAAATGTATGATGAATGTACTATATCAGTATCCGCAGAGCACATATGAGATAAAATCATTTAGTGCCGGTTCACACTGGTTGATGCGAGAACACTGCGAATCCACTGCGTGTTCCCGCATCGCATGTCAGTTCACACTGCCATATGCGAATCGCTGGGGAGTGTCAATACATTGTTAACGACACCCCCAGTTCAGCTTGCATATCGCACTGCGAACTGACAGTTCGGACATGAATCGGATCGCATATGTGTGAACACACATGCGATCCGATTCTGGTCCGAACAGAAAAAAGAGTCCTGTGCGTGTTTGCACCGAATGCGGTGCGATATCAGCCATACTATCTCTATGGCTGATATCGCACCACACAGACATCGCATGTAATGTGAACGGCAGTGCGCTGCGAATTACATGCAATGTCTGTGCGATGTTTGGCATCGCACCAGTGTGAACCGGCACTTAGAGTTCCAAAAGACAACATCTAAAGTCCATTAAGTCATCCAGTGAATTCAACCAATCAAGTGAGATGAAACTGCATGGCGGAAAAGGTGACTAATCGATGTGCCCTCCACCATCAATAAGAGTGGCCTCTCACCTGGCAACAGGACCCTTTGGTTATAGAGGGTCATACAGGCATTCCCAAATGGGTCATAAAAGGATGCAGCACAGCGGATCGGCATACATAACCTCCGTCAAATAGCAGGGCGCTGAAGAGTTGATCAGGATACTCTCGAGATGTGTGATATATGGAACAGAGAAGGATGACAGAATATTGCTCTCCGTATGGTGTAGTTTATTGAATAAAATAAAATAATACACTTACAAGTGTGGCACTTCTCCAGTGCAAGTAAACAAGCATGACACGATGGTGTATACACACAGCTAGTGAGGATGCGCGATGGCCGCGGGTGATGTCACGACGTATTCTCGTTCTGGACGCGTTGCGTCCCAGTGGGCGGGGACTTTTTCAGCAGATAGAGATACAACGTGGGCACCCGCGCTTTATACAAGGTGAGTAACCTTTGATTTCCAATTCCATTAAGGATCTCAATGGAGAGAACCATAATTTCAAAATGGTATTGGATTACAATGTACAATATCGCAAATTTGAGAGGATCATACAAAAAAATTGGTCTATCCTTAAGCAGGATAAGGTTCTAGGCCCTATGTTACCAGACCGACCACAATTTATTTACAAGAAAGCTCCCTCATTAAGGGACCGTTTAGCTCCTGGCGTTTTAAATCCTCCAGTCCCTACTTCTGGTTATTTTCCTTTGTGGGAGGTTTTTATGCATGTGGAAGATGTGTCCCATGCAAGCACTCCACTTGCTGACTTAATGGACTTTAGATGTTGTCTTTTGGAACTCTAAATGATTTTATCTCATATGTGCTCTGAGGATACTGATATAGTACATTCATCATATATTTGTGTTAGCGTTTCATCATAGGGACGTCAACTGGAGCGTGACGTCGCTCCAGTTGACGTCCCTATGAGGAAAAGCGTAGGGCGTGGCCTATTTTGACGCTTTTGCATCATCACCCAGAGGATCACCAACTTAAATCTGACGCTCTCCTGTTTTGATGACATTTGGTTGCCTATTATAAACTGCTTAAATGTGAGTACCATTCTGTCATCTGCGTTCAAAAAGAGTGTTTTATGGTTTTACGCTATGGAATCTCCTCTTTCTTCTCTTATGCCTAAAACGTCACCGTGACCCAGAAACAGCCTGTGGATTGCTGCACAGTGGCATACACTGTGACTGCGCATTACCTCCGCAGGGGTTAAAGAAGCTGCCTTAAACATCACCGTGACCCAGAAACAGGCTGTGGATTGCCGCACAGTGGCATACACTGTGACTGCGCATTACCCCCGCAGCGGTTAAAGAAGCTGGTGAGTGTCCGCATGATCACAAGACACGAGCACCTGGTCACCAAGATTAATACAAATACCTGCCTTGTTTTACAAAGATGTCAAGTTTTTCACTTAAGTTGCACTGAGCACTAGTCACGATTTTACCTATGTAATTATTCAGCAATGTTATGTTTGTCAAAGACTTTTAAATCAATCACTATATGGGGTTTTTATGCGGATGGAATAGTTTTGGCTAAAGTCATTTTTTTATTTCATCCCCTGTTCCCCTTCCCCCTCCCCCAATTCAAAGGGGGCCGTTAAATTTGCTATATGCGATTTTGTTTATATTTTGTTTATAATTTACATGCTACTTTACATGTGGGATTTGGCTACACGCGATTTACAAAGTATTTTTTAAACTAGGACAATGTTACACCTACACACTCCAAAGGGGGTCACTTTGCTGTTTTATGTTTGGTTTTATTTTCGTTGAATTTTTTATTTGCAATTTTGGTCTATACTTTATATGCGACTTTACATATGGGATTTGGCTACACACGATTTACCAAGTATTTCTATGAATTAGGACAGCTCCCCACACCCACACACTAACCCTTCACTTAATTTTTAAAACCACCCAGGTAATCCTTGATCTCTTCCATGTCTCCCATCTCTCCCATAGTGTTATCTTATTGATAATTTTATCTTAACATATTGATGCAAATGATCTGGTTCCCAAGCAGGCAGCTTCACAACCCAGTAGATCTCCACGGTCTCCTTGGCTTGTGGTACAATGTAACAAAAATAAAAATTGAAGTGCCACACCACTGCTAAGAGGCCCAGATATAATTTTGGCTACTTTTTGGATTGTATCCCTGACATTTATTGGAAAAAAGTTGTATCTTGGAGTGATGTGGGGCTTCATTTTCATTTTTTTACATTACTTTTTAGTTAAGCTTTGTTAGTTTATTACTATTTTTAAAACCACCCAGGTAATCCTTGATCTCTTCCATGTTGTTTAGGTAGATCTTCACCTCCCAAATATTGCCTACAGTACCATCATAGTCATATACAGTATATATAATGATGTGCAGTAACCTCTAGCAAACAGTCAGTGAGCCTAGACCAATCAATGAGTGTGGGCCAATTTTAAATGTTTGCCCAATCAATATTAAAGCTAGCCCTGCACTGACTAAATAATATACACTGTAACAATTCTGAAAATATCTGTTACACTTGCCACAATACCCAGAAGACAGAAATGTACAGAGTTTAAAATAATGTAGCCCTCATGACTTTTAAATATCATTTTAATAAAAGAAAAGAAAAATGGCATGAGAAATTTTTTATAGTGAAATATATAAAAAAAACAGCAAAAGTAAAATAAATGGGATTAAAAGTGAAGAGTACTTGCAAAGTTTGCATGATCTTTGGTTTCATGCAGAATAAGTCCAATCAGAGTTACCGACTCTTACGAATGACTCTTGCCTTCAAAGTTGAAATGGAGACATGAGCTGCTATCTTGAAATTGCTGCAGCTTTTTATGTCCCTTCAGAGGTTTTCAGTGAGTCAATTTCCACCCAAACAAAAAATCTGAGCGGTGTGATATAGAAGTACTGGGGTGTTAGAATATACTTTAGCTAACACTCCTTTAAAGTCACTTTTCAAACTGTATCATTATTTTCAGACGATGTGGTTTTACAATGTGACATTCAAGCTTTAGGGCCCCTTCACACCAGAACTTGGTGCAGGAAACCCACGTTCCTTGCATGTTTCCCACACCGAGTTCAAAATGCATTGCAGTTGTGATCTGCAGCGGGTGTCAATATTACTGTAAGTTAATGACACCTCAAACACAGGTCCCAAACACAGTAGACAGGAACATACAACTCATTCCTATGTGAAATGGCTCTTAAAGTGGAACTAAACTCTCATTTTAAAAAACTGCGAGCCAGGCTCTTTATTGCAATGTCTCTTCTGCAATAAAATAAACCTACCTGCCTGCTCACAGTCTTCTTTGTAATGTACACTGAGCAACACTAGCACAGCTCAGTGTACATTATGGTACAGATCCTTTGTGCCGTAATGACTGAACTCCTGCATTAGCCAATGATGATAGGCACAGCCCGGTACCAGAAAGAAGCCAGGTAGAAGATACAGGCAAGGATTGTCAAACCGTTTAAGGAAAGGTAAGCATCACAGACTGGTTTCACTTTAAATCTTTATGCTTTGACGCAGAATTGCTAATTTTGGAGAAATGGGAATGCCACTGTGTGCAATATGACTCCTGTTTTTTCCCACTCAGTTTGGGATCATCAGACCTCATAATTGTCACAACCTACATTCTTAATCCTCCTCTGAAAATTACTAGGTAAAAGAGATCAACACACACTGAAAATGAAAAAAAAAATGGTACTGAACCATTCTCGATTTTCCGTATTGCAAATATCAAGGATAGAAGTGAATGGATCATTTCACGTATTGGGTTAATCTCAGGGTTTGGTCAAATTACTTATAAATTAAATAATAATAATTTCACCCTGCACATAACAGTAATGTAAATCTGTCAGAATGACAATAGTATTAAACTGTTCAATTGAACGGCTCCTATAGGCTGACTGCAGGTCCTTACAGTTTTGGTTCTTAGGGTCCAAGGAGCCCAAACCCCTGGGGTCATACAGGCATACTATCTACATTTGTAATGCCTGCTTGTCTGGAGAATACAAAGCAGGTGCACTGCAAACCTACTTCTTTATCCAGCACAATCTGAATGCAGTGCACACTCTACGGGGTAGTGTAGCGCTCACCCCTCGTGTGTAACAGCAGCCAGGCACACCACAACATCCTCTCTTCTGGTTCAATTCATAGTCTAGACTCTAGGAGTTTCCTTTTTAAAATGTATTAATGATTAACTTGGATAGGGGGCTGTAGAATACTCCAGAACACTGGACAGTAATAAGAAGACACTTCTCACTCTGCAGCTACTTCTTAGAACAGTTCCTTTGACAATAGCTCAGGTAATGACAGCATGGGGACACCATAAACAATGACCCAGGCCAGACATGCCTTAATTTTAGTGCTCAGAACCAGATCCTGCACTCAGACCTGTATTCACAAGTCCTTAGGTGAGTTTTTCAGCAAATAGGCTCCCCAGCTTTAGCATAACTGGGACCCCGATGACTTCCTAGTAATTGTCAGCTGGGCTGCCTGAGAGGGAATCAACCCTCCAGGCTGGGAACTTCTCCTCCTGAACAAGAACAGGGCTGCCTCAGGCTCCAAACTATTTATGCACTCCCCCAGCCACCTCACCAGGGATTGGCTGGAACCACAAAAATATTCAGGCTGTCTATTTGACCCTCCCAACCTACTGTATTTTGGAAGCCTCCAGAAAACAGGGGGAAGCAATCAAACCTGCAGCCTGCAGAGCCCAGAACAGCCCAAAGCAATCACAAGCTGCTCAACTGATCACAGGAAAGCCACAAGTACTAAACTTACCTAACCTAGCTAACAAACTATCTAGGAGGGTTCTACAGTACTATCACAGATTTCATGATTAGCATGGGTGTGGGACCAGAGAGTGTTCTTCTCAGCACCCATCCTAAGACCTCAGATGCCCATCGTTATATTGTATTTTTGAACTCAACAAACACTGGCATCTTTATAACCTTTTCCCACAATCACATAGCCTCTTCATCATCCTCCTTCAAGCCCCAAAACCTTCTCATCACCCCTCATTTTCCTCTTAATTCTCATACACCCCACACATCCCACACCAGTTTGCACATACAAATGAGGTAATATTGTACCTATGGGGTGAGAAAACACTTCATGTAATTTAGCATGATATTTCTTGTATGTGTAAATACCCGACTGTGTCAACTATATCTTTATGTAAACAGGATAGCCTAAAGATATTGGTGTGTTCACTTCTCTACACTAATGAACTATCCTCCATCCTGAAAAAGTCAGCACAATAAAGAGCAGATTTAACAGTACTACATGTATCCAGTCAGTGCCTATCACACTTTAATGAGCCCCTAAGCTAATTGGAGCAAATCGGGAGTGGTTTTGACCCTTGTGTATACTGGAAACAGGTTTCCCCAATCTCTAAAAAGTTAGATGTTTTTGAGAGTATGGCAAGTTTGGAAAGATCTTGGAATGCCCACAAAATATTTTCTGGTAATTCCTGAATGCCAGGGACTGTGAGATATATAGTACTTTCTGTTGAGATAGAGGTTGGCACCAGTTCTTTAGACCTAACCTAACTTTAACATAAATTAATAACATTTTAGAGTCATAATGAAAGAGACACCAAGTTAACAAGACCAGTCATACATTTCCTGGACACCCCTGGGTTTCCTGTGTTATTCTATGATTTTTTTTTTTTACCTACCTAACAACAGCTAACTATGCACAGACTTTTGTCACAGTCTTCCTTTGGTTCTTCCACATTGTTTCCCTGCTCTTTGTTTTCTCATGGTGGGTTATTTTGGATCTATCGTTATCTAGGTAAAAGAGGATGATGACAAGCATAATTGTAATACAATTTGGTAAGTAATTATACATTTTTAGTTAAGCCATTTCTCCATGTTTAAAAAGGGGTTGTTTGGTGTGTTAAAGGTTTTTTGGTGAGTTAGGTGAATTGTTAATTCCATATTTTGGTTTTCTGTGGATGCTGGTAAGAGGAATCTCTAGCAGCATGGTTCCTGGCTACCCACTGCTGCAATTATGATGTTTTTTCTACTTTTTTATTCACTTTAGATAATGAAGCAAAAAGCATGGTGTGTGACACCCTGCCACTTTGCATTATCATGGGCAAGGCAGGGGTTAGGGAATTCAAGCAGTGAGATATCACCAGTGAGTTACAAAAAAACTACAAAAAGTCAGTGGGTGATTCAACCAACTGGTAGTCACCAAATAAAATATAATGTCTGCGTGGGAATGCGTATTTGGACTCATTCATGCACACAAAGCTAAAAAAGAAGGTCGCTTTTACAGGCGTTGAGCAAACTTTTTTTTTTTGCAGCTCTATGCAAGCCTATGTGTCTATGCGCACATAGGCGTTTACAGGCATATTAGAGGAGGAGCGTTGACAGGCTGAAAAAAAAATAACACTAAAGGCGTGTTCTTGAGAGTAGCTTAAGAGCAGAAAAAGCACAAAATATATCTAAATGCATCTAAACATGCATGAATTTTCATAAACACTAGATGCGTTTAGCGTTTGAGCATTAATGCATTTAAATGGCCAGAATAACATAACATTTTGGCCAATAGAATGAATTAATGCTCAAACACTAGAAACGCTTAAAAGGGGCAAAACTAGTGAGTAATACGCGGCTTTTGCCACATTTGTAGAGCAGCCTTTTCCTGCCAGCAGTTCTGTCGTTCAGAGGTGTTTTTACAGATGCCTGTGTGCATGAGGTCTATAACTGTATATTATTGTATTAAATTAGTATGTTTTATAACAGTAGCTTCTTCGGGTCTTGGTTTAAATAAAGGCGCCTCTGTTTTTGATTTTATTAACCTTACTCAGTAATAAGGAAGCGGAAAATTCTGCAGACAATAGCTTTAAGTGTATGCTCCATGTCTGTTCTATACTGGTTGTACATTTTCTCCTCCTACAGCCCTTGCTGGTTCTACTCTTGTAACGTGTATCTTCTTATTTCAGGGCTGTTTTTCTTTGTCCCATGCTCCTTGGCAACAGGTAAATATTTTATTATACCTGGCAAATTTAAAGTTATCTGTTCTATAAATTTAGTTACGTACTATGTGCATTCTACTAAATGGTGGGAAAAAGGGCCTACATACATTATATATATATATATATATATATATATATATATATATATATATATATATATATACACACCAAAATCCCAGTGCTGCAAGCACACCTATATCATCTCCAAAGTGAACAATACATTCAATACATTAAGGTTCATCAAATCACACAGTGCAAAATTTTCTTCACACACTTTAGGACAGGGTAGTGTGACCAGGATCCCAGTGCTGCAAGCAACCTACAGTATCTCCCAAAAGTGAGAAAGTGAGTACACCCCTCGCATTTTTGTAAATATTTTATTCTATCTTTTCATGTGACAACACTGAAGAAATGACACTTTGCTACAATGTAAAGTAGTGAGTGTACAGCTTGTATAACAGTGTAAATTTGCTGTCCCCCCAAAATAACTCAACATACAGTCATTAATGTCTAAATCGCTGGCAACAAAAGTGAGTACACCCCTAAGTGAAAATGTCCATATTGGGCCCAATTAGCCATTTTTCCGTCACGTGACTCGTTAGTGTTAGTAGGTCTCAGGTGTGAATGGGGAGCAGGGGTGTTCAATTTGGTGTTATCGTTCTCACTCTCTCATACTGGTCACTGGAAGTTCAACATGGCACCTCATGGCAAAGAACTCTCAGAGGATCTGAAAAAAAGAATTGTTGCTCTACATAAAGATGGCCTAGGCTATAAGATTGCCAAGACCCTGAAACTGAGCTGCAGCACGGTGGCCAAGACCATACAGTGGTTTAACAGGACAAGTTCCACTCAGAACAGGCCTCGCCATGGTCGACCAAAGAAGTTGCGTGCACGTGCTCAGCGTCATATCCAGAGGTTGTCTTTGGGAAATAGATGTATGTGTGCTGCCAGCATTGCTGCAGAAGTTGAAGAGGTGGGGGTGGGGGGAGTCAGCCTGTCAGTGTTCAGACCATACGCCGCACACTGCATCAAATTGGTCTGCATGGCTGTCATCCCAGAAGGTAACCTCTTCTAAAGATGATGCACAAGAAAGCACACAAACAGTGTTCTGAAGACAAGCAGACTAAGAACATGGATTACTGGAACCATGTCCTGTGGTCTGATGAGACCATGACAAACTTATTTGGTTCAGATGGTGTGAAGCGTGTGTGGCGGCAACCAGATGAGGAGTACAAAGACAAGTGTGTCTTGCTGCCTACAATCACACATGGTGGTGGGAGTTTAATGGTCTGGGGCTGCATGAGTGCTGCCGGCACTGGGAAGCTACAGTTCATTGAGGGAACCATGAATGCCAACATACTGGAGAAGAGCATGATCCCCTCCCTTTGAAGACTGGACTGCAGGGCAGTATTCCAACATGATAACGACCCCAAATACACCTCCAAGATGACCACTGCCTTGCTAAAGAAGCTGAGGGTAAAGGTGATGGACTGGCCAAGCATGTCTCCAGACCTAAACCCTATTGAGCATCTGTGGGGCATCCTCAAACGGAAGGTGGAGAACCTCAAGGTCTCTAACATCCACCAGCTCTGTGATGTCATCATGGAGGAGTGGGAGAGGACTCCGGTAGCAACCTGTGAAGCTCTGGTGAACTCCATGCCCAAGAGGGTTAAGGCAGTGCTGGAAACTAATGATGGCCACACAAAATATTGACACTTTGGGCCCAATTTGGACATTTTCACTTAGGGGTGTACTTGCTTTTGTTGCCAGTGGTTTAGACATTAGTGGCTGCGTGTTGAGTTATTTTGAGGGAACAGAAAATTTACACTGTTATACAAGCTGTACACTCACTACTTTACATTGTAACAAAGTGTAATTTCTTTAGTGCTGTCACATGAAAAGATATTATAAAATATTTACAAAAATAAAATGTGAGGGGTATCTCACTTTTGTGAGATACTGTGTATATACAGCATATAGATATAGATATAGATATAGATATAGATATAGATATAGATATAGATATAGATATAGATAGATATAGATAGTGACATTGGGGGATGCCTAGCTCAATGGTAGATGCCTTTTCAATAAGTTCACAGCGAACAGGAACTTTAGTTTAAGGGCATAGTAGCCAACTTTTATTAAAAGGAACAAAATAAAGGAAAGTTCATACACGCACTTTGATGCCCACACAGGGGTTCTTCTCCCAAAAACAATAACAAATGAAAAATGCCAAGCCACCTGGCTCTCTTCAGCAGTACTGCCACTTAGGCTTTATGCTTCAGCCCTCTTGGCCATATAACAGGGTTCCCATACAACTACTGTACCTCTTTTCAGCTTCCTTGCTGCCCTTCAACTTCAGGCTCTCATGTGTCTCCTTGGATGCACACAGCATCTATCTAGAAAGCAGCCCCTCACTGCTCTGATCCTCAGACTTTGGTCTCTGGCTTCCACTAGTGCACACCTGCAATCTCTGGACTCCTTGGGAGGGTGGAGCCCAGAACCCTAATCCTGACTCTGCTATAAGCCCAGGACCCACCTGCCCCCAGGGCCCAGGACCCACCTGACTCCTGGCCCCAGGATTGTAGATTCCGTCCCACCCATAACGCTATGAAATCTCCGGGCTCCAGGTCCCCAAATGGATTTTACGAACTTTGGAGGAAACTGATAAAACAGATTCCTCCACATTAAATACCCATGGGGCCCCTCAACCTGCCTATTTGAGAACCCTGGGCGACAATTACTAGGACAGGGAACTGTACTGTCACAATATATATATATATATTAGAGCTGCACGATTAATCGTTAAGAATCGTTATCGCAATTTTTTCCCTGTTGCGATCTTGAAAAAAGTATTTCTCGATTCTTTCTATGCAGAGAATTCTCTTTGCTCTGCTAAACCCGACAAAATGACCCTAAGCACACAGCTAAAATAATGAAGGAGTGTCTTCAAAACAACTCCGTGACTGTTCTTGAATGGCCCAGTCAGAGCCCTGACTTAAACCCAATTGAGCATCTCTGGAGAGACCTAAAAATGGCTGTCCACCAACGTTTACCATCCAACCTGACAGAACTGGAGAGGATATGCAAGGAGGAATGGCAGAGGATCCCCAAATCCAGGTGTGAAAAACTTGTTGCATCTTTCCCAAAAAGACTCATGGCTGTATTAGATCAAAAGGGTGCTTCTACTAAACACTGAGCAAAGGGTCTGAGTACTTAGGACCATGTGATATTTCAGTTTTTCTTTTTTAATAAATCTGCAAAAATGTCAACAATTCTGTGTTTTTCTGTCAATATGGGGTGCTGTGTGTACATTAATGAGGAAAAAAAAGAACTTAAATGATTTTATCAAATGGCTGCAATATAACAAAGAGTGAAAAATTTAAGGGGGTCTGAATACTTTCCGTCCCCACTGTGTATATATATATATATATATATATATATATATATATTTTTTTTTTTTTTTTTGGCCCAGGTTATCTCCAGCCACTTCTGCCTCCTTCTTTCAAACCCATAGAACTGTGTCTTTAAATCTTCATAAGTGATAGATAGTGCACTGCAACGCTCAAAGTCATACAAAACACCACCATCATAGTGTAGTATTATTATTATACTACAGATGTATTAAAATCTCTGAGTGAAATTTGGTGCTTTTACAAATTTTCAGACATTTCCTATCATATAAGCTTCTTGGTGATTGATGGCCGTATGGAGAGATGTAACATCTGCTGTGGTATGTTTTAATACCACGGCCTATTCGTTTTTATAGGCCCCGCTACATCTCCCTCTCCCATGACTCCAGGCTGGGTCCCTACAGTAGGTACTCTGTGCTGTGGACCCGGTCCCAATAAGTGGGAAGCCAGCAGCTAGTGAAGGGGCCAGGCACAACACTCCTTCACTACCAGACTAGTCGTCACCTTTGCCATGTCACCCGTTTCCTGGCTGGTTGGATGGTTTAGCAAGTGACATAAATGCTGTAGTCATTCGCAACAGCATTCTAGCTTCCTTTGGATAGCATTCTGCTCGTTAGACTCTGAACTGTATCTTCTGTCCCCTTGTTGTAAATCCTGGCAATTGACCAGGCAATTCAGATGAACAAATAAAGATCTTTTACTGAAGTAGTTGCAGGCAACAAGTAACAGTTCTCAAAGACATCTTCCACACACTTTCCTATACAAAGCTCTGTAATGCCCCATAAAGTGACTGTGCCCAACGCAGATGGCATAGTCCATAAGAGCAAACCTTTCAAGGCAAGGGTCCATTTAGGCAGTAAATCCACAAGAGGCATCAATAGCCTCTTGGAGTCCATGATTTGGCAGTAATCCATAAAGGCAGTAATGTCCATAACTGGCAGCTATAAGTCCATGAGGGTCTACAGGCTCAAGACCCCCTGGGAACCCCGACAGAATACTTTGATAGCCATCACCCGGGAGTGCAATAAAACTGTCAGATGTATATAATAGAGATAAGCCCAGGAGATGTCATGCACCTCCTTGGACTTAACTCATACGTTGCCTTCGTTTTTTACAAAGCAAGCATTCGTTTTCTTTTTTTAACCTTTCTTTCTTCTATTTCACCTGGTGATTTGGTGAGTAAGTTTGTGTTTTTCAAAATAACAAGCTGTCTTGCAGTTATAAGGTTGGGACAAGCCATTTAACACTGATAGGGGTGCTTACAATGATCAGCTTTAATTATTTATGTAAAACTTTTATCTGAAAAGGAAAGAAATGCTACAGTATAACTGCTTACAAAGTGTGAGCTGGCGTTTAGCTTTAATTTGTTAGTGTATCTAAATCTAGTAATACATTAAAGCAGTAGGGTATCATCCATGGGTGCAAAGTGTGCAGTGCACACGGGCCCCAGGGGCAATGGGGCCCACTGTGCTCTGGCCCACACTGCACCCTTGGAGGAAAAAAGCCTGAGGCGCTGCAGCCGCACCTATCACTGCCCGCTCTCTCTGCCTCCTGTCACAGAGAATCTGTGTGACTCAATTTTCAGTCACACACAGATCATGTTGCTGAAGCTGAGAGTGGCTGTATGGGGGTAGGTACTGCTTCTCAGGGGGGTGGGGTGCTGATGTCATACACTGGAGCCTGGGAGGGAGGAAACTTCCCATGTCTGTAAGAGATGTGCCTGAGAGAGGTGCGCTCTCTGAATTTGGGGAGGGGGGGGGGCTGTGAAGACTGAGGATGGGGGGGCTGTGAAGACTGAGGATGGGGGGCTGAGAAGACTGAGGATGGGGGGACTGTGCAGACTGAGGATGGTGGGGGACTGTGCAGACTGAGGATGGTGGGGGACTGTGCAGACTGAGGATGGTGGGGGACTGTGCTCACTGAGGATTGGGGGTACTGTGCAGACTGAGGATGGGGGGGCTGTGAAGACTAAGGAGGGGGGCTGTGAAGACTAAGGATGGGGTGGACTGTGAAGACTGATAAAAATAACAAAATTCATTATAATTTCCCATTAAACTGACCTTGCCAAGTTGCAAAATCATGTGCATTTATTATTATTTTCTTTTAGTAAAGGTGAACTTAGCCTTTAAACCCCTAATTCACCGTTGAATCAGGTCAAGGGTGGCATTAGGTGGGTGCTTGGGGGTCTTGAAATAGCCCCACATTTTCCTCCAGCACCCCCATAAATGCATCTGCCTGGACCACACACATTGCTTTGTTAAACTGCATCAATCCACCTTAGATCAATGCAAACTTGCAAAACATGTGAGTGGGCAGGGACTTGCTGTGCAGGGATACAGCAGCTCAGAGCTGCAGGCCCTGATGATCTTCTTCTCATTCTGGCTGCACAGGCTCTCTCAGGGAGGTGGAGTAATATTCTCTGAGACACAGAACCCTCCCTGCTCTGCACATCTCTAATGCAGCAGAGGAGGGAGGAGACGGGGGATATGCACAGTTGCAGTAGTCTGGCAGCAGCTTGTACACATGAGTTCTGGAGAGCGAAGAGGCTCACATTCTTCTAGAACTCCCCAATGTTTAGAGCTGAATTGAGGTAAACGGTTCCTCCTCCTGCAACTTAGAATTTTTGTTTGATCAGCAATGATTTCAATTTCATATCACAGGCAGTACTCTCCATAGTTTCCACAGTGTGGACTCAACAATCAAGGAGAATGTCAGAATATGAATTACTGCTGTTGGATGCTGACCATTACACCCCTAAAATCTGCACTTTGTGCATAACACATTCCGGAACTCTGCACTCTGTATGTAGGACACATCTAAACCCTGCATTCTGTATGTAGCACACTGCTGAACTCTACACTCTGTACGCAGCACACTCCTGAGCTCTGCATCTGTCCGCAGTGCATTTCTGACCTCTGCCCTCTGTATATTGCACACCTCTGAACTCTGCACTTTGTATGTAATGCACTCCTGAAGCTTCATTTCGGTACGTAGCTCTCTCCTGAACGCTGCACTTTGTGTGTAATGCACTGTTGCTCTCTGCACTCTGTACATAGTACACTCCTGAACTCTGCACTTTGTGTGTAATGCACTCCTGAACTCTGCACTCAGTACGCAGCGCACCCCTGAACACTGCACTCTGTATGTAATGTACTCCTGAACTCTGCACTCTGTACATAGCACACTCCTAAACCCTGCAATCTGTACATAGTGCACCCCTGAACTCTGCACTTTGTACATATCGCACCCCTGAACCCTGCACTCTGTGCGTAACTCACTCCTGAACCCTGCACTCTGTACATAATGCACTCCTGAAGCCTTCATTCTGTAAGCAGCGCACTCCTGAACTCTGCATCCTGTACATAGCGCACCCCTGAACCCTGCACTCTGTATGTAGTCATATAAAAACAGTGCAGCGCTAGGAGATGAGATGACCAATAAGTGATTAGAAACTTTAGTCATATGAGCCCATAAATGATCACCAAAATAGTTTTTTTTTAAATAAATAATAAACATCAATCACACTACCCAGACAACCAGTACAAAGCCATGCAGTTAAAATAATAAGACTGTAGAAGGATGTCCATAAAAACAAATGAGATGAAAAAAAGTCATCTGTGTTCCTATCTCCACGTTCTTTGTGATGAAACGTGTAGGGTGGAGCCTACAATGGTAATGTCACGTGATTCCTTTCTAGTCAATGTATGGGAGAGCCCTGAGGGAAGCCCGTAGGGACACCGCAACAATTGTCTGTCCGTTGGATTGTACTACATGCTGTTCTTATCCAGATTTCTTGTAAATGCAATAATTTGTTTTGCCAATAAATCGGTCATTGATATATTGCGGTTTCTTTGTTTTTATCTCTGAGTTACGCTAGAGCCCCGCTTGACCACCTGTAATTCAGTGGTCATTTACATCTGGTAAGCAGTTCGTGCAAACTCACATTGGGTGTGGAGCAAGATTCTCTCTGGTTTATATTACCACTATCTTCTCTTCACTTGACTTGTGCCTGTCACACGGAACACAGATGAGGATTCTTTTCATTTGCTTTTATAGACATTCTTCTACAGTCTACATATTTTAACTGCATGCCTTTGTACTGATTGTCTGGGTAGTGTGATTGATGTTTATTATTTATTTTTTTTTAAATGTGATCATTTTAAGGGATCATGTGACTGAAGTTTCTAATCACTTATAGGTCATCTCTTCTCCTAGCGCTGCACTGATTTTATATAATTAGTTTGGAGTCTGTATCTTGGCTTTGAGTGCTGGCAGCTATTTTTTACTCTAGCGAGGTGTTATCTTCCTATTACCTTAGTTGAATATTACTATGTACGTAGTGCACTCCTGAGCCCAGCACTCTGGGTATAGTGTACCCCTGAAACCTGCACTCAGTATGTAGCACACTCCTAAACTCTGCACTCTGTACATAGCGCACTTCTGAATGCTGCACTCTGTATGTAGCACACTCCTGAACCCTGCATTCTGTACAAAACGTACTTTTAAACCCTGCACTCTGCATGTAGCACGCTCCTCAACCCTGCACTCTGCATGTAGCACACTCCCCAATCCTTCAATCTGTGTATAGTGCACTCCTAAATGGGTCACTCTGTGCATAGCACACTCCTGAATACTGCATTCTGTACGCAGTGGACTCCTGAACTTTGCACTCTGTACATATCGCATCCCTAAACTCCGCACTGAGTAATGCACACTCCAGAACCCTGCATTCTGTGTGCAATACACTCCTGAGGCCAGCATTTTGTATGAAGCGCATGCCTGAACTATACATTCTGTGCGTAGCGCACCCTTGAACTTGGCACTTTGTGCATTACACACCCCTGAGCTCTACAATCTGTAGGCAGCGCACTCCTGAACTCTGCATTCTATACACAGTTCACCCCTAAACTCTAGCCACTGTACACAGCACACTCCTAAACTCTGCATTCTGTATGCAGCACACTCCTGAACTCTGCACTCAGTACATAATGCACGCCTGAACTCTGCACTTTGATGCGTAATGCACTCCTGAGGCCTGCATTCTGTATGCAGAGCATTCCTGAGCTCTGCATTCTGTACATAGTACACTCCTGAACTCTGCACTTTGTGTGTAACACACTTCTGAAGTCTGCACTCTGTACATAATGCACTCCTGAACTCTGAACTCTGTCCGTAGCACATTCCTAAACCCTGCAATCGGTACATAGTGCACCCCTGACCTCTGTATTTTGTACATATCGCACGCCTAAACTTTGCACTTTGTGCTTAACTCACTACTGAACCCTGCACTCTGTGCGTAGTGCACTCCTGAATTCTGCACTTTGTACAAAGCGCACTCCTGAACCCTGCATTCGCTACATAGCGCATTCTTGAACCCTGCATTCTATATGCAGCTCACTCCTGAACTTTACACCCTGTACATTGCACACTTCGGAACCTGCACTCTGTGTATAGTGTACTCCTGAAACCTGCACTCTATATGTAGAGCAGTCCTGAACTCTGCACTCTGTAAACAGCAGACTCCTGAACTCTGCCATCTGTACATTGCACACCCCTGACCTCTGCACTTTGTGTGTAATGCACTCCTGAACCCTGCATTCTGTACAAAGGGAGATTTTTCTTTAATACTGTATTCTGTTCATATCGCACTTCTGAACCTTGCACTCTGCATGTAGCATGCTCTTCAACCCTTCAATCTGTAAGTGGCGCACTCTTGAACTTTGCATTCTGTATGTAGCACACAGCACACTCCTCAACCCTTCACTCTGTATATAGTGCACTCCTGAACCAGTCACTCGGTGCATACCACACTCCTGAATTCTGCACCCTGTCTGTAATGCACACCTGGAATTTAACAATGCCCCTTTAGGACCCTCCCACTGGTGCAATTTGGCCAAAACCACCATTTGATGCAGCATGCTCTTCCCCTTGGGGGAGAGATTTGTTTGTATTGTGGAGGGGGTGTAGTGGAGTTCCTGTACCTATTCTTTGAGAAAAAAAGCCCTGACCACTGGTATACAGTACCACCAGTATACAGGGGCACACTGACCACGAGTATGCAATGCCACTGGCTATGAGGTACACAGAGTATACAGAGGGTATACTGATCACCATTGTGCACAGGGTACACTAACCACCAATGTAAGGGGGCGCGCTGAGCATTGACTACAAATATAATAGGGCACACTGAGAAAGTAGAAACTAATGTACATAGTCCTGACCCCCACATTCTATACGCTATATAGTGTTGACCTCTTCACTCTATTTGCTATGTTTTATGTTGCGCAAGGAAGGGCACACTGATTGCTGTGTTGCTGGGGGGTCTATTATTGTGCAATGTTGGGGGTTAATTGCTGTGTGTTGTTGGAGGTTACTTACTGTGCTGTGCTCAAGATTTATTATTGTGTACTTCTGGAGTTTTATTACTGTTTTATTCCAGGGGTTTATTTTTGTGTTGTGCTGGGGGTTTATTACTATGCAATGCTGGTGGCTAATTGTTGTGACATACTGATTTTTTTGTTGAGTTTATTTACTGTGCAATTCTGAGGGTTATTGTTGTGCACTGTGGGGGTTATTTGTTTTGCAATGTTGGGGGTTAATTGTTGTGCAACGTTGAGGTTTAATTACTGTGCTGTTAAGTGTTGAACCATGCCCTGGATAATTACTGTGCTGTGCTCTGAGTAAATTACTGTGTTGTGCTGAGGGTTAAGTATTAATTCATGCAGGAAATAAAATATAAATGAGACAGCACTGCATCAGTGAAACACACAAAAATATAAAAACAAATCAAAACCAATGTGCAATATAAGTGTTCAAAATGAAAGTCCAATATTAAAGTGATGATTTCTTCCGCTGAAATGTGAAGTGTTTCTTTACTTCAAACAACCTCCATATGCATAGTGCTCCCACCACCACATGCAATGCTCGCTCACCGCCTTACAAGACCCTACTAAGGGTCAAACACGCCTTTCACTCTGTGCAACTTCAGGAAATCCTCGCTGGTCCTTGGTAACCACTATTGGAGTCTCAGAACACAGGTAATGATCCATATCTGATAAGGGTTCCTTCCGCTGTGCTACTTCAGACTTGGATCCAGTATAATCCACATTAACTGCCGGTAGTTTCAACAATACATGGAAAAAACAGAAAGTGCCTAAAATAGTGCAGTATCCGAGGGATTAGTAATGAACCTTTTCCACCTCAGCTAGTATACAACTCACATTTATTGAAAACATTAAAAGCATTGGTAACACATCAGAAAGGCCTCACTCAGTTGCAACAAGATTCCACCGCCAGGCTCCACCTTTACTAGTTTCACCACCTCACACATGGCTTTATCTGGAGGAATCCATGCAAGGCTGCCAATAAGGCAGTACAACCAGTCCTCCTTTACTATCGACTTCACAGGGGGCCCGGGCAGCTTTATCATTCAACTAAATACAGTATACAATACAGCAGTTTAAAATAAATCATCAGATCAAGCCATGATCCTAGGCTTGCAAGAGGTTAAATTAAATTTTCCTAGGCCCCATCAATCTAACAGAGGGCCCAGAAGGCAGGAGCAGAGAGTGGACATACAGGGATATAAAGCCGGCGCGCTGTCTTGATTAAGGATGAGCTCAGGCGTGTTCACAACCCGCACATGCAGAGCCCGCCAGGAAGTTGGCACTGCACAGAGCTAATCACAGGCGGTGAGACATTTACCCAATCCGTGGCTGCAGACATTGAGAAATGTCTCACTGCCTGTGATTAGCGCTGTGCAGTGCCGACTTCCTGGCGGGCTCTACACATGCGGGTAGCAAACACGCCTGAGCTCATCCTTAGTCCTGATGTTAAAATGAAAGTCCCGGCCAAACGCTCACTGCCTTTGCCTGGCAGAGTGATCTACTTGCCTCCTTCAGTAGCTGAGGTCCAGAGGAAGGACTCAGAGGTTGCAAATGCCCAGCGTGAGGTGACAAAGAAGGGATGTCTCTGAGGGCTACCAAGTACTACAGGTAGCAAGTCAGTGCAGATAGCCATGGGACAGACAGTTATACAGCACTTGCTGTGCTATGATCATCATCATATAGTTAATAAGCACAGTGAGGTGCTTATTCTAGGTCTCGTTTACTCTTGTGTTTGTGAGGCAGTAAAACTGTACCTAAGCTGCATTTCCCCCTTATGCTGCAAAGGCACTGCCACCATACCTCCCAACTTTTTGATATGGAAATGAGGGACACCTATCAGCAAATGTATGCAAGCATAAGACACACTCCTTGCCACGCCCCCTTAAAGGAGAATTGTACAAAAAAAACAAGATTGGTTAAACTCACAAGTGTTTTTTTTTACCACTACTATTCCTTTATATTGGCTTTTGGAATTTACAAATGCAGCAATTTAGAAATCAGGTGAAAGGTTTAGCGCTGGAAAACACTTTTTGATAAATAAAAAGTGCATTTTATATACATCTATATAGATCAGACCAAAATGAGAGACAAATGAGGAGGAATGAGGGACAGAGGGACATTGCTCCAAATCAGGGACAGTCCCTCGAAATGAGGGACAGTTGGGAGCTATGCTGCCACCATGATAGGTAGTACACAGTTTTACTGCTCTGCAAACACAAGAGTAAACAAGACCTAAAAGTAAGTGTCTCACTGTGTGTGTGTAAATCTGGCAAGCTGTTACATGGAAACAATTCAGCAACAGTGCAGCCTCCAGAGCACATCCACTCAACCCCCTTAGTGCCCTCCCCCACACCACACGCACACACTTCTCAGCCATGTTTACTGGGCTCCACGCACCCATCGATGGACCCACTCAGGACTGCCATAGCAAGTAATGCCAAGTAGAAGGGAGGGAGATCAGTAATCACCTGTTTGCTAATCTCCCCTTTCTGTTTAAATACCCAGAAACGGTCTGCACGCCATTAGCTTCCGTGGAGGTCATTTGAGACATCAGGGGTCTTTTAGACCTCTGATATCTCATTAACCACTTAAGGACCGGATGGATTTGCCACCTTAATGACCAGAGCACTTTTTACAATTTGCCACTGCGCCGTTTTTACTGGTAATTGCATGGTCATGCAATGCTGTACCCAAACAAAATTTGCTTCCTTTTTTTTCCCATAAATAGAGCTTTCTTTTGGTGGTATTTGATCACCTCTGGGATTTTTATTTTTTTGCAATATAAATGGAAAAAAGACCGAAAATTTTGAAAAAAATTATATTTTCTACATTTTGTTATTAAAAAAATCCAATAAACTCAATTTTGGTCAAACTTTTAGGCCAAAATGTTTTCAGCCACATGTCTTGGGTAAAAAAAAATTCAATAAGCATATATTTATTGGCTTGCGCAAAAGTTATAGCGTCTACAAACTATGGTACATTTTCTGGAATTTACGCAGCTTTTAGTTTATGACTGCCTATCTCATTTCTTGAGGTGCTAACATGGCAGGGCAGTACACCCCACCCCCACCCCCCCAAATGACCCTGTTTTGGAAAATAGACACCCCAAGGAAATTGCTGAGAGGCTTGTTGAGCCCATTGAATATTTTATTTTTTTGTCACAAGTAATTGAATAATGACAAAAAAAAAATTACACAAAGTAAACTTTGTGACAAATAGCGAGATCTGCAAAATACTCAACGTGCCTCTTCTCAGCAAATACCAAAATGGGGTCACTTCGGTGACCCCATTTTGGTATTTGCTGAGAGGCACGTTGAGTATTTTGCAGATCTCGCTTTTTGTCACAAAGTTTTGAAAAAAGAAAAAAAAATGTCCTTTTACTTTCTTCATTTTAAAAAACAAATGAGAGCTGCAAAATACTCACCATGCCTCTTAGCAAATACATTGGGGTATCTACTTTCCAAAATTGGGTAATTTGTGGGGGTTTTCTGCTATCTTGACATTTCAGAGCCTCCGAAACTGTGATAGGTAGTGAGGAGTAAAATAACCATTTTACACCATTAGAAAGCCTGAAGGCTGTGATTGGTTTTCGTGGTCCTGTACGCAGCTAGGCTCCCAAAAAGTCTCACACATGTGGTATCCCCATACTCAGGAGAAGCAGCAGAATGTATCTTGGGGTGGAATTTCACATATACCCATGCCATGTTTGAGCAATATATCATCAATTTTGTGTAAAAAAAGAAAATTGTAATTTTCACGAAACTTGTGACAAACTATAAAATATTCCATGGACTCAACATGCCTATCAGCAAATAGCTTGGGGTGCTTGCACCTGAGCTATCCTGCCATAAGTGGTGAAGGTATTTCCTGCGCCACAGCCACCTCTTGTATGCATGCGGCTGTGAAATGGGGAAAGCCTCAACCGCTTATAATTGATGATGGTTGGGGGGGGCTGTCAGGGAGTCTGTATGGGGCCCCATCATTTCTAACAGCAGCCCTGCATGCCCTGGTTAATTACTGTGCTTTGCTGCGGGTTCATTTCTGTGTCCTATGATGGGTTAAATATGTGGAGTTCTGGGAGTTGATTATTTTGCTGTGCTGGGGGGTTATTGCTGAACTTGACGCAAGCTGGGGGTTACCATTTCTGGCCCCAACTTGTGGCGGGGCTTAGGCACGCGTGTGGGGACAAGTGGAACTTTACTTCCTAATGCCTGAACATCAGGTTGGGAGCTGCAGTCATGTAACAGTCAACATTAGGGCAGGTTTCCCGTGTTTAGAAGCGAGCTGCAATGACACTATTACCTCCTTGATCTCTGTGGTGACTGTTACTTGATGACACGTGTACACTGCAGACACTCTCATGTGTAGCAGACACCACTCCCAGGCGTACAGAATTTTTAGGCCGGTACCGCTGAGCCTGTACCGGGCTCCAGTAAATCCATGTCATGTCTGGGCTCCACCAATCTAGCAGTTCTTTTCTGTGACTCCAGGCTGGGTCCCTAGGCACTCTAGGCTGCAGGTCCAATCCCAGAATGCAGGGAGCCAGTCGCTAGTGAAGGGGACAAGCATGCCACCCCTTCACTACTAGAGGAACCATCACCCCTGCCAGTAGGGATGAGCCAAACACCCCCCGGTTCGGTTTGCACCAGAACCTGCGAAAGGACTGAAAGCTCACGCAAACTTTAGAACCCCATTAAAGTCTATGGGACTTGAACGTTCGAAATCAAAAGTGCTAATTTTAAAGGCTGATATGCAAGTTATTGTCCTAAAATGGGTTTGGGGACCCAGGTATCAATGCAAAAAAAAAGTTTTTAAAACGGCCGTTTTTTCGGGAGCAGTGATTTTAATGATGCTTAAAGTGAAAAAAAAGTGAAATATTCCTTTAAATATCGTACCTGGGGGGTGTCTATAGTATGCCTGTAAAGTGGCACGTGTTTCCCGTGCGTAGAACAGTCCCTGCACAAAATGACATTTGTAAAGGAATAAAAGTCATTTAAAACTGCTTGCAGCTTCAATGTATTGTCGGGTCCCGGCAATATGGATGAAAATCAGTGAGACAAATGGCATGGGTACCCCCCCCCCCCCAGTCCATTACCAGGCCCTTTGGGTCTTATATGGATATTAAGGGGAACCCTGCACCCAAATTAAAAAAAGGAAAGGCGTGGGGCCCCCAGGCCCTATATACTCTGAACAGCAGTATACAGGCGGTGCAAACAAGACAGGAACTGTAGGTTTGTTGTTAGGTAGAATCTGTTTGTAATTTTGAACTAGTACATTTTTAAAATGTAGCTCCAGCCAAAAAATCTATTTTTAAGCTTTTTGGAAAGCATAGGGAAGGGTTATCACCCCTATAACATTTGTTTTGCTGTCTGTGCACCTCTTCAGAAGATTTCACCTCACTTTCTGTCCCAATGACAAATGTTTTTTGAAAATTTGGGGTTTTTAGTGAAACAAGGATTGGTGATAAAGCATCAGTGAAGAGGAGACACGTTTTTCCCATATTAACTCTTACAGGAGAGAATTTCCCTTCCTAGGGTAGATTTCATCTCACTTCCTGTTGTCTCCTTCTGTTTGCAAGTAATAGTCATTTGTAAGTTGGATGTTTGAAAGTAGGGGCCTGCCCTATATACGCTGCAGAAATTCGGGCCTTAGGTGTTGGTGTTGCCACAACACTGTAGGCCCTCACAATTACTCTTGGTGGGCGCAGGAACGGGCCCTGCTGTGAAATATTAGATCAAGAATTGTAATTACATGCCATTGTTGAACAGTGGTAGAAAAATTGGGCCTTTGGTGGTGGTGGTGCTGGTGCCACAACACTGTAAGTCCTCAAAGTTACTCTTGGTGTGCGCTGGAACGGGCCCTGCTGTGAAATATTATATCAAGAATTGTAATTACATGCCATTGTTGAACAGTGGTAGAAAAATTGGGCCTTTGGTGGTGGTGGTGCTGGTGCCACAACACTGTAAGTCCTCACAGTTACTCTTGGTGTGCGCTGGAACGGGCCCTGCTGTGAAATATTATATCAAGAATTGTAATTACATGCCATTGTTGAACAGTGGTAGAAAAATTGGGCCTTTGGTGGTGGTGGTGCTGGTGCCACAACACTGTAAGTCCTCACAGTTACTCTTGGTGGGCGCAGGAATGGGTCCTGCTGTGAAATATTAGATCAAGAATTGTAATTGCATGTCCCTGTTGAACAGGGGCAGAAAAATTGGACCTTAGGCACTGGTGTCACAACACTGCAACCAATCACAGATGCTATAGTTGGAGTGCAGGAATGAGCCCTGCTGCAAAGTATTGCATCAAAAATTGTGATTAGATGCCCCTGTTATACAGGGGCTGAAAATTTGGGCTTTGGGCACTGGTGCAGATGAATGTAAAAACAAATGTAGGTGTGGCGCTGTTATGATGGAATGAGTATTTTATAATAGAGACGCTGTGTTACACCCTCTGTGGTCTCCCAGATTAAATGTAGAAAGTTGGAGAGTATGGAAAGTGTGTATTATAAATTAACAGCAGATGCCTTAAACCTGTGTGTGTGCACATCTAACAGGGTGTGGTGTGGTTGTCCATTAGTGGTTAAACTAAATCAAAAAAGGAAGTATGTGAATGGATATTGAAAAAAATGTGTTACAACCTCTGGCAACTGGTTAACAGTGAGTATTGAAAAAAGTGTATCTGGGTTGTGTTACAACCTCTGGCAGCTACTTAGCAGTGTGATTTCAATAGCCAGAAGGGGTGCCCCAGCATACTTTCTTTTCAATCTTTTAAGCTAATTACAAATTTGTGTCCAAATGTGTATTGCACCCTATGGATGCAGACGAGAAGATTAAATATATACTATCCCCCAATATTGTAATTGGGTTTTAATAAATTTAACCAACTTAATATTGCATACTATAAGATTAATATAAGTGAATAAAGCTTAATAAAAGTGCATTTGATAAAAGTGCTTTATGTTCAGGATATGTGTGCTGTTAGCAGCAAAATGAGCTATTTAACAAAGTGACTTGTGCTCAAGAGAAAAAAAACAGTGTTTGCTGAAAAACCAATATTATTTTTGAAAATCTTCTTATTTGACAAAGTGACTTGTGCTCAGAAAGAACCAATCCTTATTAAAAGACAATATTGTTTAAAAGATCTTCTCATTCAAGTGCCGGCTTAGTGATAGTGCTTCTTATTCGTGCTCCTAATGTGCATACACTCACTCACTCACTGGTGCTGGTGCCACAACACTGCAACCCCTCACAGATACTCTAGTTGGAGCGCAGGAATGAGCCCTGCTGCAAAGTATTGCATCAAAAATTGTAATTTGTCGCCCCTATTAAACAGGGCCTGAAAAATTGGGCCTTGGGCACTGGTGCTGGTGCCACAACACTGCAACCCCTCACAGATGCTATAGTTGGAGCGCAGGAATGAGCCCTGCTGCAAAGTATTGCAGCAAAAAATATAATTATATGCCCCTGTTAAACAGGGGCTGAAAAATTGGGCCTTGGGCACTGGTGCTGGTGCCACAACACTGCAACCCCTCACAGATACTATAGTTGGAGAGCAGGAATGAGCCCTGCTGCAAAGTATTGCATCAAAAATTGTAATTCCATGCCCCTGTTAAACAGGGGCAGAAAAATTGGGCCTTGGCCACTGGTGGCGGTGCCCAGAACCAAAAATGTTCTTACAAGCTATCAGCATGAAAATTAAGGAGGAAGAGGATTGTCACTCAGCATAACAGGATAGTCACTCAGCATCAGCAAAGGCAGTCTTGAAGGGATCTCACATTAAAAAAAATCAATCAGTTACATCAGCATCAGGTGCTTGGTAGCTGGTGATCCAAGACTAATTCATTTTTATGAAGGTCAGCCGATCGACCGATTCGGTGGACAGGCGCACCCTGTGATCGGTTACAAAGCCTCCAGCAGCACTGAATGTGCATTCTGAAAGAACGCTGGATGCAGGACAGGCCAGTAGCTCAGTTGCATACTGTGCAAGCTCTGGCCAGTGATCCATCCTCAAGACCCAGTAACCGCAGGACATCCTGTAAGCTTTGGCCAATTACGGCTCTCTGTATAGACGGTGCTGTGATTGGCCAAGCATGCAGGTCATAGTACATGCTTGGCCAATCATCTTCCAGCAATGTACTGCGATGCCGCAGTGAATTATGTGAAGCACCACTCGAATTTGGCGCGAACGGCCCATAACGTTCGCAATTCAAAGAATAGTCGAACAGGCGATGTTCGAGTCGAACATGGGTATAACTCGAACTCAAAGCTCATCCCTATCTGCCAGTCACCCATTTTCCTGGCTGATTGGCTGCGTTGAACAATAATACAAACACTGTAGTCATTAGCAATGACACATTAACTTCTCCTAGACAGTACTCTTTTTGTTAGACCCATGTATTCCATCTTCTCGTAGCTCAATCCCCTTGTTGTGTTGCAAGCCCTGTACTTAAGATTCGCTGTGCATGCACCCCTTGAGATTACAGACCAGGCAATTAGCAGTTAACATCAACTTGCCAAGTTCTCTATGTGTCCCATAAAGTGACTATACCTTAGGCAGATTAAAAGTGTCCATTAAAGCAAATAATTCAAAGGAAGTAGCAAAGAGTCCAAGATTAGCAGCTTCAAGACCATGAGGGTCTCCAGGCTCCAGACCTTTAATAAGAAGCCCCGATTGGGGGGGGGGTTGCCAATCTGGCAGAGTAACAGCTACATTTTTAGTAGCATTCTATCAGGCAACTTTAGCAGGTAGCACACAGGGCATTTCAGTGAGCCTTTTTATGTGGATCTCCAGAAAATTGGTGGGAAAATCTAGTCAATCAATTCCTCAGCACAGTTTAAGATTTTATTCCCACAGTACAATAGTCTATATAAAAGTGTCACACTGCAAGACATAGACCATGGGGATAAAGCTACGTTCTAACCACACCTATTTGTTGGCCACACCCACATGTGCACGGGAGGCGTCGCTCTTCCAGTGCCGAATCAACACCCCCATCCATACTTGCAGCACCAGCACAGCACAGCACCCCCAAAAACATTGTCTGAAACTGCCCCTGAGTCCTGTCCCATGGGGTATCTACCACATCTGGGAATTCCAAATGCTGAAGAGACAGGGAGAGACTGCAGTGCTAGAATAAGGGGAAGGAAGGAGACGCAGGATGTCAGTGAGTGTAAGAGCTTTTCTATTATAGGGACCTTTATTGCAATATTTTATAAACTGACAGGCTTGCTTAAAGAAAATTTTAGTAAAAGTAAGGTAATCATAGAATAAAATGTGTATATAAAATAAAGTGACACAAAGCAAAATCCTTATTCTCCAAAAACAATCTATACACATCCACCTCTTAATGGCCCTGTAATATATGTAGCCATGCCCCCGTAGGAGTTGCTGAATGTAGTGGTTCACCTGTTACCCTGCCCAGCCAGACATCCATCTCTCAGTCACTCAGAGACATAGACCAGTCCATAGCTTTGTTTTGTTTTTTTCATTTGAGGGGATTAAACTTGGATGTGAAATTGGGAATTATGGGATGCTCAGGATTATTCAATGCAAACTTGCTTGGGACTTCTATATACACTCCAATCTTTTCTCTCCAGCACAGACACTTGCTGCACACCGTTTCTCCTCGAGCACTTCACTTGCTGCAGAGTGTTACTCCACCAGCATTTCCCTTGATGCAGACTGTTACTCCTCCAGACTAGCTAGCACCGCATGGGTAGGTCTGACACTACTTCAGCCAGGCCTCAATGAACCACCTTTTGCGGGCAGGGACCTCTGGCCACTGTGGTGTAGAAATAGTTCAGGTGCTAGCTGTCCTCTATTCAGCTACTACTCCCAGATATCACTCTTCAGGCCCTGCCAACCAGACTGGCTGCAGAGGCCTTCTTCCACTGCCCTTCCCACAGTCCTCACTTCTGGTTCTGCACCCATCTCAAACTGCAGTCTCCCATTTCTCTCAGGTGTGCCTCCCCAGTCCTCTTGACTGTGCTCACACACCAGCCCTCCCGGATGCGACCAGTATTCCTCCGTTAGAAGTGTTCTCTCCTGCTGTCCTCTACTTGCTCTCTCATGTGCCTCTCTTTCCAGGATCTCGTCACTTCTCCTGGATGCACCCGAGCCCAAGCCAAGGGTCACCCCCCCCAGTCTGGGGAGCTCCACGTGGGGCCCTGCAGCCTCCACACTCTCTCAATCCAGCTCTTGCACCTATCAACTCCTCCCCAGCTGGGCTGACCCAAGGTATTTCAGGAGGCCTGCCAATCCAAGTTGGGGATTGGTCAAGGCTCCCCAGAATACCCCAGGGAGCACCACCTCTCCTCTCTTCCTCTCCTTCTAGGACCTTCTAGAAAGAAGAGGGAGGGGACAGTGATGCTGCCTGTGAGTCACCAGCTGCTGTCCTGAGCCACTCCAAGCCCAGAATGAAAACAAATAGGCCTAGCCACCAGCTAGGCCTGCCTAAATTTTCCTACTCTGCCAGAAAATCCTCACTCTAGCACCTGCCTAACTAGAGGGTGCTACATATATTTTTCAGGAAATCATTTCTTACTGTGTTTTTCTGCCTCCTCCTTACATCCTCCTTAAGCTCCAGCACCTTTTCTTTTCTTCCTCACTTTGTTTGCAACAAGCAATGCATGTTATTGCAGCCGCCGCTATGGGCAGGACGATGGGTCATGCTGCAGAAACACAAGTATAAGGATCAGACACCACAGCTGAGGGATAACAGCAGGCTACTCTCACCCCTGTCAATGCACAAGGCACCCTGGGAACACGTTTTCGGAGAAACTTCCCTTCGTCAGCTATGTATGCGCGATCCATCTTCCTGCCCATAGCGGCTGCTGCTCAGGCTTTATCCTGGACACATGGCAGGATTTTGATGCTGAGCTTTCTAATATGTGTGCCCTCTATAGCCACATCTGTAATTGCAATACTTACCATTTGTTTTTATGTGTACTATTTTAATAAAGGTATCACTGTACCATGTAGCTTTTTTGCACCTTTGTTTACCCTCCTAAGTTACAGAATAACTCATTATCAACTATTATAAACTAGGTGTGCCTCTGGGTGAAAAAGTATGGATCTGGAATATGATTGTTCACAAAATGCGTATGCCCTGGAAACAAATGACAAACTTTTCATTTCTTTTTTTCTTCTTTTTTTTTGCCATTTAGCACATATACGTACTGTTAATTTGTTTCAAGCTATTTACCAGTGCTTTTGAGGTTGTTAAAATGCTTGCACTTTTTTCACATTTTGCAAACTTGTCAAGTAGGTAAAATAATCTGAATTAAAGTATATCAAATAGTACGGCCTTTGCACAAAAATCCTAGTACTAATAAATAAAAAACCTGAATGAATCACACAACATCAACCTAAACATGTATTTGCTTGTTTCTTGCTTGTTGCTTGCTTAATCATGGAAAACAACTAGTATGTAGCTTTCAGATATAAAAACATACATATCATGGATGATAAAAGTGACCAAAAAATTCAAATATATGGGAACCTTGGGTCAAATTTTACTTACCTCCTAATTTAGATGCTTCCCTTCTTACTCTGTGATGGTATGAATGTGGTTGATTACTTGGGAACAGTAAATCTACAGTTGCAGATATCCCCGTTCCCCCCTTCCATTAAATTCCCCCTACCTTCTGCTTTATTTATGATAATATATTTTTGTGACAGAAATCCACATTGAAAGATGCACCAGCAAATTATTGCATGTAACAGAATTGATGGTAGCACATATAAACTGCATTGTTTGTTCTTCTACCCAGTATCCACATGGTTTAAATAATAGGCAATACTAGAGGTAGTTATGTCATAATGCTATGTCTTGCTAATTGACTAACATGAAGGTGTTATTTGTATACAGTATAATAAGTATATGCTGGCAGCCAATCTATATACGAACTGTGTGTAGATAAGTAGTTTTAATCTGTTCCTCTCTTTTTATCTTCTTAAAGCAGATATTGTTCAACTTGATGTATTACCAAACCATCACATTTATGAGCTGGGAGAAGATGTCAATTTTACTTGTTGCAGTGCTGATTCGATGAATAGCAAAGTATTTGAGTTCTACAAGGAAGGGTCAAAAATACATTCTACAGAACAGAGTACAAATTGTACCAACTTTGAGATTAAAATCAAGATAAAGCAAGATGCTGGCTCATTCCAGTGTCTATACCAGGAACTTAAAAATGGAACTAACATAGAGTCTAATATGAGCAGGTCCATTACTATTAATGTGGCAGGTAATACAACATATTAAATGACTTATTATATCTAAAACAAAAAAAAAAAAAAAATGAACAAACTATAATCCAATAATAACTACAACAAGGAAAAAAACAGAAACATTCCAGGATGTCAAACAAGGATATAAATTCAAAACATAGGTATAAAAAAATGTAAAATTGTATTAGTCATATCATACAAGTTTAAAAACATTCTATAAATTTGTGTATTATTTGAATTTATATTCCTGGGTGCCATCCTAGAAAGTCCCAGGTTTTTACCTTGTAGTCATTTTTGTTGGAAAAGAACAGCATGTAATGTAAAGTTGTTAATAAACTGACAATACTGTGTGCATTATACCTATCTATGCAGCAGGTGGCGCTGTAGTATTATAGTGTATAGTTCATGTATTCTATGATATGAGAGGAAATACCCTCTGTATCTAAGTATGCACTTGTTTGTGTTCTCTTCCTGTCTGTCTCCATGATGATAAAAGCAAGGCATAAAAGCAAGGCATAATCGATTAATCGGCCAGTAAAAAAAAGCTAAAATTAGCCCTATATAGTACAAAAAGAGCAAATAATCTCTACTGTAAATATTACTTTCACTGTTGCACAGTAAAAAAAATGAATTTTTTATTTTTTTTTTAACTCCATTATGTTACTAAATGTCTTAGCCCTGGTTCCCACCCATGTGTTTTTTGGTGCTTTTTGCAGAAACGCACTACAGTTCATTTAACGTTCACATCTATGCTTTTTAACGTTCACATCTATGCTGTGTATTTGGAAAGGGTCAAGGACCTTTTTCAATGCAAAACTGGTTCAATATACTTCAATGGAGAAGCTGCAGAAAAGCATGTAATATTACAGTCCTGTTTGAAAATCTGCAAAACAGTCTAGAATTTTTTTTTTTTTTTTAATAAAAAAAATTTATCTGAGTCCAGATTCAACCTCTAATAGTATATAGAGTATATCTCTTCTGTCTGTTATTCTCAGAGAGGATTAAAGATTTTACTCCCTAACCATATAGTTGGTTATCTATATTTAACCCTGCGTATAAAGATATTTAGGAATAAATTGCCTTTTTTTAAACTTTACATATTAACTAAATTATACACCACACTTTTTTTTAAGGTTATTAACCGATTAATCGAAACAATAATCGGCCAACTAATCGATTATGAAAATAATCGTTAGTTGCAGCCCTAGTTATTTTAGCTGACAATTGCGTGGTCCTGCGACATTGTAGCCAAATAAAATTAATGTTCTTTTTTTCCCCACAAATAGAGCTTTCTAATGGTGGTATTTGATCACCTCTGCGGTTTTTATTTTTTGTGCTATAAACAAAAAAAAGACCGTCAATTTTGAAAAAAAAACAATATTTTTTATTTTCTGCTATAAAACATACCCAATAAAAAATTTTAAAAAATCACATTTCTTCATCAATTTAGGCCAGTATGTATTATGCTACATACTTTTAGTAAAAAAACCCAATAAGCATATATTGGTTTGCACAAAAGTTATAGCGTCTACAAAATAGGGGATAGATTTATGGCATTTTTATTATTTATTTACTTTTTTAATAGTAATGGCGGTGATTAGTGATTTTTAGCGGGACTACGACATTGTGGCGGACAGAATGGACACCTAACTGAAATTTTTGACACTTTTTTGGGAACCAGAGACATTATTACAGTGATCAGTGCTAAAAATATGCACTGACAATGTACTAATGACACTGGCAGGGAAGGGCTTAACATCAGGGGCGATCAAGGGGTTAACTGTGTTCCATGAGTGTGTTTACTATCTGTATGGGGGATGGGCTGCCTGGAAAAACACAGAGATCCGTCTTCCTGCATAGAAGAAAGACAAGATCTATCAGAACAGAGATCTGCCTTGTTTACTTTGGCAGATCCCCGTTCTGTCTCTGCAGGGAATGATTGCGGGTGGCTCCCCTGCGCGTACCCACAGAAGCTAGTGCATGAACGGCCGTACCAGTACGGTGATTCGCTCAGCTGAGCCACCTTGCCGCAGTATAACTGCAGCTGGTCGGCAAGTGGTTACATTTCCGCTCTATCTTTTATCGTTTTTTGCGTTATTAATGATTTATTAAAGGTCACCAAAGGTCACTCAGCCCCCTTACAATGGCCAAGACACAAGAAACTAGTCTCGTTGGTTAGTGCTATGTTTGTGCTGGTTTGTGCTGCTAAAATTTTTATTTGTGCTGTTATGGTTTTTAAGTTATAACAGTTTTTTCTTATCAAACCCCACCCACTTTGCTCCCTACAATTAGCACAAATAAAAACTCAAATGTGTTTCTTCAGTGCTACGTTTGTGCTGTTTTGTGCTGTAAAAAATTACATTTGTGCTGCTTTTATTTTTAAGATATTAGCAATAATTTTTTTCAGACTATGACATCACTTAGCCCCCCTACAACAGCCAAATGACATGAAACTAAGCTGGTTGGTTAGTGCCGCGTTTCTGCTGGTTTGTGTCATTTAAAATTTCCATTCTATCTTTTATAATTTTTACATTATTACTGATTTATTAAAGGTCACATTTGTGCTGCTTTTATTTTTAAGATATTAGCAATTGTTTTTTCCAGACTATGACTTTACCCAGCCCCCCTACAACAGCCAAAGGCCACAAAACGAAGACAATAAAAGATAGAACGGAGATTTAAACGGCACAAACCAGCACAAACACGGCAGTAACCAACCAGCCCAGTTTTGTGTCCTTTGGCTTATGTAGAGGGGCTGGGTGATGTCATAGTTTGGAAAAAACAATTGCTAATATTGTAAAAATAAAAGCAGCACAAATATAAATTTTAACGGCACAAAACAGCACAAACGTAGAACTAAAGAAACACACCTGGGGGGTTTGATTTAAAAAAAAAAAAAAACTGTTCTAACTAAAAAACCATAACAGCACAAAAACATTTTTACCAGCACAAACGTAGCACTAACCAGCAAGACCAGTTTCATATCTTTTGGGTGTTATAGTGGGGCTGAGTGACCTTTGGTGACCTTTAACTACTTCATGCAAAACGACATACCCGTACGTCGATACTTTGATGCTAAATACCGGGGTTATGGCAGCAGCTAGCTGCCATAACCCCAGTATTTTCGGGAACGCTGTGCGTTTCTCTTTAAGATAAAAGTGGTCTCCGTGGCGGATTTGCCACAAGATCACTTTTATCAGCTGTGGGAGAGGTCCCAATCCCCCTCCCGCCGCATTCCACTCGTCTCCGCCGCTTACCGGACCCGCTGGTAGAAGCGGAGACAATCACGTCCTTTCCCATGGATGCCTGGCTGCCGACTGAGGGGAAGATGTCCCCCTCTTAGTTCCGTAGCATGGGAGGGCAGAAGCGATGTCAAATGTCACTTCCGCCCATAGCTGTTAATGGAGATTTTTTTTTTCAAGTGACATTTTTATTTATTTTGTTCATTGCATTTTAGTGTAAATATGAAATCTGAGATCTTTTTGACCCCAGATCTCATATTTAAGAGGTCCTGTCATGCTTTTTTTCTATTACAAGGGATGTGTACATTCCTTGTAATAGGAATAAAAGTGACCAAAATTTTTTTTTAAAAAAGACAGTGTCAAAATAAAAAATGAAAAGTAAAATAAATAAGAAAAAAAGATTTTTTTTTTTTTTTAAAGCGCCCCGTCCTGACGAGCCCGTGAGCAGAAGCGAACGCATACATTAGTAGCGCCCTCATATTAAAATGGTGTTCAAACCACACATGTGAGGTATCTCTGCGATCGTTAGAGCGAGAGCAATAATTCCCTGGACCTACTCTGTAACTCAAAACTGGTAACCTGTAGAAATTTTTAAACATCGCCTATGGAGGTTTTTAAGGGTAAAAGTTTGTCGCCATTCCACGAGCGGGCACAATTTTGAAGCATGACATGTTGGGTGTTCGGCGTAACATTATCTTTCACAATATAAAAAAATGTGGGCTAACTTTACTGTTGTCCTATTTTTTAATTCAAAAAAGTGTATTTTTTCCAAAAAAAGTGCGCTTGTAAGACCGATACGCAAATACAGTGAGACAGAAAGTATTGCAACGACCGCCATTTTATTCTCTAGGGTGTTCGAAAAAAAAGATATAATGTTTGGGGGTTTTAAGTAATTTTCTAGCAAAAAAAAATTGATTTTAACTTGTAAACAACATGTGTCAAAAAGAGTCTCGGTCCTTAAGTGGTTAAAAAATCATTAATAATGCAAAAACGATAAAAGATAGAACGGAAATTTAAACGACACAAACCAGCACAAATGCAGCACTAACCAACCAGCTCGGTTTCGTGTCATTTGGCTGTTGTAGGGGGCTAGATGATGTCATAGTCTGGAAAAAAACAATTTCTAATATCTTAAAAATAAAAGCAACACAAATGTACATTTTTATGGCACAATACAGCACAAACGTAGCACTAAAGAAACACATTTGAGTTTTTCTTTGTGGTGAATATAGGGGGGCCAGCTTCGCTGAGCTTCATATCTAGGGAACTAGTGCATAGATCTGCTAACAGTGCTTTTATATTTTTCTGTGATCTGCAGAGAACAGTTAGGGCTAATTCACACGTTGTGCTGTGACAAAAATTTTACTGTATTTTAAAAGGCCTGTTGCTGCAAAGACACACAGAAAACAATTGTTTCCTGTGTGTCCTATTCACACTGAAATGCAGTCAAGGTGCATTTTATTGCAGCACGCTGTACAGAATCGCATGTACAGCGCCATGAATGAGGTGTACATTTTCTAATAAAGTTTGTACAAAACAAAGTGAGCTGTGTGATGCACTGAATCACGCACCACACTGCCCCCTAGCGCAGTCAGAGTGGATAGCTGCTGGACAGGTAAAAGTGCTCCGGCAACTGTCCACTCTAGTGTGAAAACAGCCTGAGGCCGGGTTCACACTTGTACAACAAACGCTCCGACATTGGGAGCTCATGTCGCATGACGTGTGAAAATCAATGTTTCCCTATGGGAGCCATCTTAACTGGTCCGAATTTGAAAATGCTCCCTGCATTACTTTGGTCCGACTTTGATCCGACTTCAGCCCACTGAAGTCGGATTAAAGTCGGGTCGCCGTCTTAACTGACCCAACTTTGACATGCGAATTGTGCTCTGAGGATCTTGAAGGGGAACTCCACATCAAACTTTTTTTTAAAAACCTGCATGGGTTTCCATCCAAGAGCATACCAGGCCCTTCAGTCTGGTATGGATTTTCAGGGGAACCCCCACGCTAAAAAAATGGCATTGGGGTCCTCCCAAAATCCATACCAGACCCTTATCCGAGCACACAGCCCGGCAGGTCAGGAAAGGGGGTAGGGACGAGCGAGCACCGTTCCAGGCCACATGGCCTCAACATGGGGGGGTGGGTGCTTTTGGAGCCCTGCGCCCCCCACCACAAAGCACCTTGTCCCCATGTTGATGAGGACAAGGGCCTTTTCCCAACAACCCTGGCTGTTGGTTTTCTGGGTCTGCGGGCGGGGGGCTTATCGGAATCTGGAAGCCCCTTTTAACAAGGGGGCCCCCAGATTCCGACCCCCCCACCTAAAAATGTCAAAAATAAAACACATTACACAGATTTTTAAAGTAATTTATTAAGGCAGCTCCTTCGTCTCTTCCAATTTCTTCTCCCTCTTCTGCCTCTGCCAGTTCTTCTACCCTCTACGGTTCTTCTCTGCTCTCCGCTGATGTCTTCTAGCCCTCTACGGTTCTTCTCCCTCTGTCCGCTGTGTTCTCCACTGTCCGGGTCTTCTCTGCTATCTTCTCGCTCTTTTGTTGGGTCTTTGCCGCTGTCTTCTCCCTCTGTTCTTCCGATGTTGACTTGACTCTCTCTCCTGCTCTAATGCTGGGTGCGCAGTGTGCCACTACTTATATTGGCATGGGGCGGGGTCACCTTATGATGTCATCCGGTGACCCCGCCCCATGCCAATATAAGAACTGAGGGAGAAGACAGCGGAGAAGAACAGGCAAAAGAGAGAGCAAAAGAGCAAGCAAAAGAGCAGAAGACAGCGGACAGAGGGAGAAGAACCGTAGTGAGAGCGGAGAAGAGCCAGAGAGGGGAGAAGAACCGGCAGAGGCAGAAGACAGCAGTGGAGGAGGCAGAAGAGACAGAGAGGGGAGAAGAAGTCAGAAGACACGTCAGGGATGCTTAATAAATTACTTTAAAAACCTGTGTACTGTGTTTTATTTTTGACACTTTTTTTTAGGTGAATGGGTAGGGGTACAATGTACCCCATACTCATTCACATAGGGTGGGGGGCCAGGATCTGGGGGCCCCCTTGTTAAAGGGGGCTCCCAGATTCCGATAAGCCCCCTGCCCGCAGCCCCCGACAACTAACGGCCAGGGTTGTCGGGAAGAGGCCTTTGTCCTCATCAACATGGGAAAAGGTGCTTTGGGGTGAGGGGGGGCGCAGTCTGGTACAGTTCAGGAGGGGGGGCACTCGCTCGTCCCCACCCCCTTTCCTTACCTGCCGGGCTGCATGCTCGGATAAGGGTCTGGTATGGATTTTGGAGGGGGAGCCCATGCTGTTTTTTTTAAACATTTTGCGTGGAGTTCCCCCTAAAGATTCATACCAGACACAGTGCCTGGTATTGTTGGGGATCAAAGTTGGATCCCTGTTCATTGAAGTCGGACGCATGTTGGACTTCAAGTCGCAGCTCAAAGTCGGACCCAAAGTGGTACGACTGTCGTGTCATACCAGTGTGAACCCGGCCTTATGCTGCAGCCAACCTTAGGGCCCGTTCACACATGCCGCTAGGGGGGTGGTAAAACCAGTTGGTTGAGCCACAGTTTAACCTTCCTCCAATCACCTACCTGAACCAGGGCATGCAGCTGCTCATGGCTGTACACATGCCATGGCTGGGATTCTGATGTAAAAATTAAACAGCATTTCGCATTTAGTGGGCGTTACCACCAAACATGGCCAATGGGGGCCGCACCAAAAACACATGCAATGAATATAATTGCTGCATGCTGATGCAGCATTCACAGGGTTAAATCGGGGGTGAGGAGGTGATATCATCTTCTCGCAGCCTGTCAAATATCCTTTGAAAAGATTCCAAGGGATGCCTCACATGTGAGCAAGCACTAAGTGTTCCATCTTTTGTAAGTGTTCCTAGGCTTACAGAAGTCTGTACCTGAAAAGCTAACTTTTTACTTATGAATATTTTTCCGCTCAGCCAATCGCTGGGGAAGTGATAAGTATTTGGAACAGCCTTTCCAGAGTGTTCCTAGTTCCCTGGGTTCCTTGAGGTGGATTGCTAAATTTTATGTCTTCTAAGCTTAGGCCTACTATGCTGCAAGCTGAGAGACTTCTGAGAAGCAACTAAAGAACGCTGGCCTACTAAAGGAAGTGCAGTCTTGTAAATGAACTGGAACATCCACAATGTCAACTGTTTTACTCTCTGGTGGTCAATAGCTGTCCCACACAGGGTAAAAAGCTCACATTCATATCTCAGAGTGATTGGATACATGTGTCTACCTGTGACCTAGCATTGTAATACTCTCTGATTTATATGGTAGCCTTTATCTGTCTATTTAAGTTCAGTTGTCCCTCTGAGGCTTCCAGCGATATAAAAAAATAGCAGTTCTTACTGATGTCAGCAGTCACTTTTAATGTCACAAAGTTAGCAGTCAGTAAATAATGTCTGCATTTTATATCTGCAGTAGTTTTTTTTCCTCCTTTTAGTCTCTTTAAAGAACACCCATAGAAAGAACAAAACATACCGTAATTCACAACATACAGTATCCATATAGGAGTATTATTTATAATCTCATGAACAGTAATTAACGTTGCTCTGTAACACAATATTTGATACTAATTATACATTTTAAAATGATTATTATAATTATTATAAAAGCTAACAATTGTTGTTCTATGGTCTTCACAGACAAGATGTCATTGTCGAGCTTAAAAAATTATCTATATAACAGCCAAGGCTGGTGTTTTTTTTGGGGGGGGGGGGACACAAACAACCAGCACCCCCCCCCCCTCCCCCGGGCGGATAGTGGTACATAACCAGAACCCCCCCGCCCACTCACTGTCTGCTGGCACTTACCCCATCTAGGTGGCAGGTGATGTGCGGCGAGCTGCGGGTCAGGCAGCGGGTGACAGGGGCGAGCTGTGGATCTGGCAGTGGGTGACGGGCGGCGAGCTGTGGGTCAGGCAGCGGCTCCTGTGTCCTCTCCTAGATTATGGCTTCCGGCGTGTGTCTCATCTCTCCTCCTGCTAGGGGTCCAATAGGATCGCCTGTCTTTTCAGCCAATCTTGGTACGAGTCTCAGACCCACTTGCTGATTGGCCAGAAGGAGGATCAGTGTGGCGATAACGAATATTCATTCGTCATCGTCACACAACTGGGTGGGCTTTGGGGGCAGTGCTCTGCACTCGGAGCACACCCTTTTTTGAAGCCTATAATGCCCCGTACACACGGTCGGACTGTGTTCGGACATTCCGACAACAAAATCCATGGATTTTTTCAGACGGATGTTGGCTCAAACTTGTCTTGCATACACACGGTCACACAAAGTTGTTGGAAAATCCGATCGTTCTAAACGTGGTGACGTAAAACATGTACGTCGGGACTATAAACGGCAGTGGCCAATAGCTTTCATCTCTTTATTTATTCTGAGCATGCGTGGCACTTTGTCCGTCGGATTTGTGTACACACGATCGGAATTTCCGACAACGGATTTTGTTGTCGGAAAATTTTATATCCTGCTCTCAAACTTTGTGTGTCAGAAAATCAGATGGAAAATGTGTGATGGAGCCCACACATGGTCGGAATTTCCAACAAGGTCCTATCACACATTTTCCGTTGGAAAATCCAACCGTGTGTACGGGGCATTAGAGCCTCTGGCTCTAACCATGTGCTTCAAAAAAACACCCACCCCACATTGGAATCCATGCATCCGGCATCTCTGTATGTAGATCAGGGGGCCGGACGCATAAATAGGGGGGGGCGGCGCCCGTGCGCCCCTAATGCACAGGCCGCCACTGCTATATAATAATGCTTTTATCGGATCTTACACTCACTATGTAGCGCTAGGTGCTGGCGAGGACAATTGGCATGCCCAAGTGCTGTTACGGGAGACAGTAGACAGTCCAAACCAGAGCCAAGCCAGAATTTACACACTGATTATGGAAAGGCCTCCAGCAGGGGAACCTTTCGGGGAATGTAAGGGGCAGCAGAGGGGGCGAGCTTTCCAGCAAACCTTTAAGTCCAGTTTTAAAGTACTCTGTGGTATGAATGCAAAAACTATCTTACAAAATTAGTAACCTGTTACATAGTTACATAGTAGGTGAGGTTGAAAAAAGATACAAGTCCATCAAGTCCAACCTCTGTGTGTGATTATATGTCAGTATTACATTGTATATCCCTGTATGCTGTAGTCGTTCAGGTGCTTATCTAATAGTTTTTCGAAACTATCGATGCCCCCCGCTGAGACCACCACCTGTGGAAGGGAATTCCACATCCTTGTATTAATTAAATACATAAGAAATGTTCTTAAAATTAAATTGTATAAAATCTTTAACCTTCTTATTGTAGAGACCCCAGAGGCACCCTCTATTATACTGAAACCTTCATACACTGTGTATACTAAAGAGGAATCTTTTACTTTGACCTGCTCACCACCAATTGGTATATCAGCAAAAGGAATACAGATTTACCAGGAAAAGAAGAAAATTCATGAAGGGGACCCATTGCACAGAAATTATACAATATCTGCATCCTCGGAAAAGGCTTCTGGGAAATATGCATGTAAATATTGGGTGGAAATGAATGGACGGAACATCAGCTCATCACAGAGTGACTATGTGACAGTCATTGTAACAGGTGGGAAATTATTAACACAACTTGAATTAAACAAGGTTTGTTTCAAATATGGTTTCATATTTATACAGATGTGATAGAATAGGGATGTGGTACATTGGAAGTCTAATTATATGGATTTAACGTTTGTTTCTACTTCATGATTTTACTGATAGACATGGATTAAAGGAAATCTATGGTCACAGCATACACTTTTATTTTATAACATCAGCATTGTAATAGCATTACAAAGAATAGTTATATTTGACAATTCAATAGAAGCTTACTTGAAAAATCTCCTTTCATGTCGTGAGTGCTGCTGCTCTGCTGGCCGTCTCTTTTCACAACTTCCTGTATTCTAAAGCATTGCATCAGTGATAGGCAGATCGCTGGTGCCATGGAGGTCTCCTGCAGACCTGTCAGTGTATCTGTGTGTCCGTACATTGTACGGGTAAGCAGATACAATCTGACCGTAAGACTCAATAAACTACCACAGCACTCCACAGCGCCATGGTAGTTCATTGAAAACTTCAAGCAGACAACCGAAAGGATGTCGGGACTTGTAGTTTTCCTTTCATATAGAACTGTGAATGAGTGATGCGGCTGGGTGGGCGGAGCCCCACTTGGTCGCTTACTTTTAAATTGTGACAGCTAGCGGGGGGAAAAGATCCCCACTAGCTATCAGAGCGGGGGGCTGGTCTGTTCGTTGCACAGCTACACCAGATTCCGTGTGCACCAGTTTTAGTAAATCTCTCCTAATGAGTCAACACAATGAAAATACAGTACAGTTATCTCAGATACCATTTAACTACTTCTAGCCCAGGTCAATTCTGACATTTCTTAACTACACGTAAAAATCATAATTTTTTTTTGCTAGAAAATTGCTCAGAACCCCTATACACACACACATATATATATATATATATATATATATATATATATATATATATATATATGGGTAAAAAAGTATTTAGTCGGCCACCAAATGTGCAAGTTCTCCCACTTAAAAAGATGAGAGAGGCCTGTAATTGTCATCATAGGTATACCTCAACTATGAGAGACAAAATGTGGAAACAAATCCAGACAATCACATTGTCTGATTTTTGAAAGAATTTATTTGCAAATTATGGTGGAAAATAAGTATTTGGTCACCTACAAACAAGCAAGATTTCTGGCTCTCACAGACCTGTATCTTCTTCTTTAAGAGGCTCCTCTGTCCTCCACTCATTACCTGTATTAATGGCACCTGTTCGAACTTGTTATCAGTATAAAAGACACCTGTCCACAACCACAAACAGCCACACTCCAAACTCCACTATGGTGAAGACCAAAGAGCTGTTGAAGGACACCAGAAACAAAATTGTAGACCTGCACCAGGCTGGGAAGACTGAATCTGCAATAGGCAAGCAGCTTGGTGTGAAGAAATCAACTGTGGGAGCAATAATTAGAAAACGGAAGACATACAAGACCACTGATAATCTCCCTCGATCTGGGGCTCCATGCAAGATCTCACCCCGTGGGGTCAAAATGATCACAAGAACGGTCGGCTACCATCAGTAACACACTACGCCGCCAGGGACTCAGATCCTGCAGTGCCAGACATGTCCCCCTGCTTAAGCCAGTACATGTCCGGGCCCATCTGAGGTTTACTAGAGAGCATTTGGGTGATCCAGAAGAGGATTGGGAGAATGTCATATGGTCAGATGAAACCAAAGTAGAACTGTTTGGTAGAAACACAACTCGTCATGTTTGGAGGAGAGAGAATGCTGACTTGCACAATTGGTGGCTGACTAAATACTTTTTTGCCCCACTGTGTGTGTGTGTGTGTGTGTGTGTGTATATATATATATATATATATATATATATATATATATATATATATATATATATATATATATATATATATATATAAATATATGTATATATATAAATATATATATATATATATATATATATATATATATATATATATATATATATATATATATATATATATATATATATTTATATATATACATACACATACATTTTATTTATTTATTTCTTTTTTTAAGCAGAGGCTCTAGAAAAAAAATGGTGGGTGCAATTTTTTTTTTGTCACAGGGTAATTGCGCAGTGATTTTTCAAACACACTTATTTTGGAAAAAATACACATGAATGGATTTTAATGCAAAAAACACTATATATATATATATAATTATTTATAATCTCATCAACAGTTAACATTGCTCTGTAACACAATATTCTATATTAAAGCGGTTGTATAGTCTTTTTTTTTAACTTTTACCTACAGGTAAGCCTATAAAAGATACAAGTCCATCAAGTCCAACCTCTGTGTGTGATTATATGTCAGTATTACATTGTATATCCCTGTATGCTGTAGTCGTTCAGGTGCTTATCTAATAGTTTTTCGAAACTATCGATGCCCCCCGCTGAGACCACCACCTGTGGAAGGGAATTCCACATCCTTGTATTAATTAAATACATAAGAAATGTTCTTAAAATTAAATTGTATAAAATCTTTAACCTTCTTATTGTAGAGACCCCAGAGGCACCCTCTATTATACTGAAACCTTCATACACTGTGTATACTAAAGAGGAATCTTTTACTTTGACCTGCTCACCACCAATTGGTATATCAGCAAAAGGAATACAGATTTACCAGGAAAAGAAGAAAATTCATGAAGGGGACCCATTGCACAGAAATTATACAATATCTGCGTCCTCGGAAAAGGCTTCTGGGAAATATACATGTAAATATTGGGTGGAAATAAATGGACGGAACATCAGCTCATCACAGAGTGACTATGTGACAGTCATTGTAACAGGTGGGAAATTATTAACACAACTTGAATTAAACAAGGTTTGTTTCAAATATGGTTTCATATTTATACAGATGTGATAGAATAGGGATGTGGTACATTGGAAGTCTAATTATATGGATTTAACGTTTGTTTCTACTTCATGATTTTACTGATAGACATGGATTAAAGGAAATCTATGGTCACAGCATACACTTTTATTTTATAACATCAGCATTGTAATAGCATTACAAAGAATAGTTATATTTGACAATTCAATAGAAGCTTACTTGAAAAATCTCCTTTCATGTCGTGAGTGCTGCTGCTCTGCTGGCCGTCTCTTTTCACAACTTCCTGTATTCTAAAGCATTGCATCAGTGATAGGCAGATCGCTGGTGCCATGGAGGTCTCCTGCAGACCTGTCAGTGTATCTGTGTGTCCGTACATTGTACGGGTAAGCAGATACAATCTGACCGTAAGACTCAATAAACTACCACAGCACTCCACAGCGCCATGGTAGTTCATTGAAAACTTCAAGCAGACAACCGAAAGGATGTCGGGACTTGTAGTTTTCCTTTCATATAGAACTGTGAATGAGTGATGCGGCTGGGTGGGCGGAGCCCCACTTGGTCGCTTACTTTTAAATTGTGACAGCTAGCGGGGGGAAAAGATCCCCACTAGCTATCAGAGCGGGGGGCTGGTCTGTTCGTTGCACAGCTACACCAGATTCCGTGTGCACCAGTTTTAGTAAATCTCTCCTAATGAGTCAACACAATGAAAATACAGTACAGTTATCTCAGATACCATTTAACTACTTCTAGCCCAGGTCAATTCTGACATTTCTTAACTACACGTAAAAATCATAATTTTTTTTTGCTAGAAAATTGCTCAGAACCCCTATACACACACACATATATATATATATATATATATATATATATATGGGTAAAAAAGTATTTAGTCGGCCACCAAATGTGCAAGTTCTCCCACTTAAAAAGATGAGAGAGGCCTGTAATTGTCATCATAGGTATACCTCAACTATGAGAGACAAAATGTGGAAACAAATCCAGACAATCACATTGTCTGATTTTTGAAAGAATTTATTTGCAAATTATGGTGGAAAATAAGTATTTGGTCACCTACAAACAAGCAAGATTTCTGGCTCTCACAGACCTGTATCTTCTTCTTTAAGAGGCTCCTCTGTCCTCCACTCATTACCTGTATTAATGGCACCTGTTCGAACTTGTTATCAGTATAAAAGACACCTGTCCACAACCACAAACAGCCACACTCCAAACTCCACTATGGTGAAGACCAAAGAGCTGTTGAAGGACACCAGAAACAAAATTGTAGACCTGCACCAGGCTGGGAAGACTGAATCTGCAATAGGCAAGCAGCTTGGTGTGAAGAAATCAACTGTGGGAGCAATAATTAGAAAACGGAAGACATACAAGACCACTGATAATCTCCCTCGATCTGGGGCTCCATGCAAGATCTCACCCCGTGGGGTCAAAATGATCACAAGAACGGTCGGCTACCATCAGTAACACACTACGCCGCCAGGGACTCAGATCCTGCAGTGCCAGACATGTCCCCCTGCTTAAGCCAGTACATGTCCGGGCCCATCTGAGGTTTACTAGAGAGCATTTGGGTGATCCAGAAGAGGATTGGGAGAATGTCATATGGTCAGATGAAACCAAAGTAGAACTGTTTGGTAGAAACACAACTCGTCATGTTTGGAGGAGAGAGAATGCTGACTTGCACAATTGGTGGCTGACTAAATACTTTTTTGCCCCACTGTGTGTGTGTGTGTGTGTGTGTGTATATATATATATATATATATATATATATATATATATATATATATATATATATATATATAAATATATGTATATATATAAATATATATATATATATATATATATATATATATATATATATATATTTATATATATATACATACACATACATTTTATTTATTTATTTCTTTTTTTAAGCAGAGGCTCTAGAAAAAAAATGGTGGGTGCAATTTTTTTTTTGTCACAGGGTAATTGCGCAGTGATTTTTCAAACACACTTATTTTGGAAAAAATACACATGAATGGATTTTAATGCAAAAAACACTATATATATATATATAATTATTTATAATCTCATCAACAGTTAACATTGCTCTGTAACACAATATTCTATATTAAAGCGGTTGTATAGTCTTTTTTTTTAACTTTTACCTACAGGTAAGCCTATAAAAGATACAAGTCCATCAAGTCCAACCTCTGTGTGTGATTATATGTCAGTATTACATTGTATATCCCTGTATGCTGTAGTCGTTCAGGTGCTTATCTAATAGTTTTTCGAAACTATCGATGCCCCCCGCTGAGACCACCACCTGTGGAAGGGAATTCCACATCCTTGTATTAATTAAATACATAAGAAATGTTCTTAAAATTAAATTGTATAAAATCTTTAACCTTCTTATTGTAGAGACCCCAGAGGCACCCTCTATTATACTGAAACCTTCATACACTGTGTATACTAAAGAGGAATCTTTTACTTTGACCTGCTCACCACCAATTGGTATATCAGCAAAAGGAATACAGATTTACCAGGAAAAGAAGAAAATTCATGAAGGGGACCCATTGCACAGAAATTATACAATATCTGCATCCTCGGAAAAGGCTTCTGGGAAATATGCATGTAAATATTGGGTGGAAATGAATGGACGGAACATCAGCTCATCACAGAGTGACTATGTGACAGTCATTGTAACAGGTGGGAAATTATTAACACAACTTGAATTAAACAAGGTTTGTTTCAAATATGGTTTCATATTTATACAGATGTGATAGAATAGGGATGTGGTACATTGGAAGTCTAATTATATGGATTTAACGTTTGTTTCTACTTCATGATTTTACTGATAGACATGGATTAAAGGAAATCTATGGTCACAGCATACACTTTTATTTTATAACATCAGCATTGTAATAGCATTACAAAGAATAGTTATATTTGACAATTCAATAGAAGCTTACTTGAAAAATCTCCTTTCATGTCGTGAGTGCTGCTGCTCTGCTGGCCGTCTCTTTTCACAACTTCCTGTATTCTAAAGCATTGCATCAGTGATAGGCAGATCGCTGGTGCCATGGAGGTCTCCTGCAGACCTGTCAGTGTATCTGTGTGTCCGTACATTGTACGGGTAAGCAGATACAATCTGACCGTAAGACTCAATAAACTACCACAGCACTCCACAGCGCCATGGTAGTTCATTGAAAACTTCAAGCAGACAACCGAAAGGATGTCGGGACTTGTAGTTTTCCTTTCATATAGAACTGTGAATGAGTGATGCGGCTGGGTGGGCGGAGCCCCACTTGGTCGCTTACTTTTAAATTGTGACAGCTAGCGGGGGGAAAAGATCCCCACTAGCTATCAGAGCGGGGGGCTGGTCTGTTCGTTGCACAGCTACACCAGATTCCGTGTGCACCAGTTTTAGTAAATCTCTCCTAATGAGTCAACACAATGAAAATACAGTACAGTTATCTCAGATACCATTTAACTACTTCTAGCCCAGGTCAATTCTGACATTTCTTAACTACACGTAAAAATCATAATTTTTTTTTGCTAGAAAATTGCTCAGAACCCCTATACACACACACATATATATATATATATATATATATATATATATATATATATATATATATATATATGGGTAAAAAAGTATTTAGTCGGCCACCAAATGTGCAAGTTCTCCCACTTAAAAAGATGAGAGAGGCCTGTAATTGTCATCATAGGTATACCTCAACTATGAGAGACAAAATGTGGAAACAAATCCAGACAATCACATTGTCTGATTTTTGAAAGAATTTATTTGCAAATTATGGTGGAAAATAAGTATTTGGTCACCTACAAACAAGCAAGATTTCTGGCTCTCACAGACCTGTATCTTCTTCTTTAAGAGGCTCCTCTGTCCTCCACTCATTACCTGTATTAATGGCACCTGTTCGAACTTGTTATCAGTATAAAAGACACCTGTCCACAACCACAAACAGCCACACTCCAAACTCCACTATGGTGAAGACCAAAGAGCTGTTGAAGGACACCAGAAACAAAATTGTAGACCTGCACCAGGCTGGGAAGACTGAATCTGCAATAGGCAAGCAGCTTGGTGTGAAGAAATCAACTGTGGGAGCAATAATTAGAAAACGGAAGACATACAAGACCACTGATAATCTCCCTCGATCTGGGGCTCCATGCAAGATCTCACCCCGTGGGGTCAAAATGATCACAAGAACGGTCGGCTACCATCAGTAACACACTACGCCTCCAGGGACTCAGATCCTGCAGTGCCAGACATGTCCCCCTGCTTAAGCCAGTACATGTCCGGGCCCATCTGAGGTTTACTAGAGAGCATTTGGGTGATCCAGAAGAGGATTGGGAGAATGTCATATGGTCAGATGAAACCAAAGTAGAACTGTTTGGTAGAAACACAACTCGTCATGTTTGGAGGAGAGAGAATGCTGACTTGCACAATTGGTGGCTGACTAAATACTTTTTTGCCCCACTGTGTGTGTGTGTGTGTGTGTGTGTATATATATATATATATATATATATATATATATATATATATAAATATATGTATATATATAAATATATATATATATATATATATATATATATATTTATATATATACATACACATACATTTTATTTATATATTTCTTTTTTTAAGCAGAGGCTCTAGAAAAAAAATGGTGGGTGCAATTTTTTTTTTGTCACAGGGTAATTGCGCAGTGATTTTTCAAACACACTTATTTTGGAAAAAATACACATGAATGGATTTTAATGCAAAAAACACTATATATATATATATAATTATTTATAATCTCATCAACAGTTAACATTGCTCTGTAACACAATATTCTATATTAAAGCGGTTGTATAGTCTTTTTTTTTAACTTTTACCTACAGGTAAGCCTATAATAAGGCTTACCTGTAGGTAAAAAAAATATCTCCTAAACCTGTACGGTTTAGGAGATATTCCCCTTGCTATGAGCCGCTGACTGCAGCGGCGCATGCGCACAGGGGATTATCGGCTGAAGGCCCGGCAACTGCCGGACCTTGCCGGGAAAGAAATCTCCCGCGCGCATGCGCGGGAGTGATGACATCGCGGCTCCAGCCACTCACAGCGCTGGAACCGCGATACCCGGAAGACACGCCGAGGCAACATGTCAGCTACCTCTGCGTGGACCAGGTAAGATACCGATGCCTCGTTCTAAGGTAAGTATTTCATAATGAGCTAGTATGCGGTGCATACTAGCTCATTATGCCTTTTGCTTTACAGGGGTAAAAAAAAAAAAAATTTTCAGCGGGTATACACCCGCTTTAATCATACATCTTAAATTAAAGCTAACAATTGTTCTTCTATGGTCTTTACAGACAAGATGTCATTTTCGAGCAGAATAAATTGTCTTTATAATAATGCTTTTATCAGCCCTTACACTCACTATGTAGTGCTAGGTGCTGGCGAGGACAATTGGCATGCCCAAGTGCTGTTACAGGGGACATGACTGTTCTCACCCTATTACCTAACCCCAACCCTGTAATCTTATTCTTAATAATCAAGACCACACCAAAGTTGGAGTAACAAAAATGCCGTAGCAGCCTACTTTATTTAAACAAATATATAACCTTCAAATTAACATAAAACATATCAGAAAAACATCTGTTATTCAACCCATAGATCTGACTAGCGTTGGTCTGAGTAGGACTTCGTAAACCATCTGTGGCCATAACAAATAGTACACTGCAGCCCTATCAATTGTATTAAATAGGCCTTAAGCCGACAAGCTGGCTCAGAGACTGCCAATGACCGCAGTGCCCCCATTATCACTTTCCGGCCAACCTCTGTTAACCAGAAACCACCCTCAGGACCCATACCAACGATAGATCCCGAACTCTTACTTCGGCCATCTTGCTTCACCAGCACAGACCAACGCCCGCCACAGCACCCAAGAGTAACCACCTTACCCTTGGGTGCCCCTCCACACCCGAAGTGCTCTCTGAATTCCGTCCTGTAAGTCTAACACCCACATATCTATTCCCACATCTTTCAAATGCACCACATTGGTCCTCAAATATCTCCAAGTCTCAAACTCCAATTCCAAGTGCTGAATAACCAACCCCCCATTCCGCACGACAAACTTACTCACTTCCCTATTTATCTTCATCCGGGCCCCGTTAACACCCTCCACCGACCTGGCCATTCTCCATGTCGTACGAGCAACCATGTCCGACCAGATAATGACCATCTTGGGAAATTCCTCCATCAAACGCCACACATCAAATTTGATGTCTCGCGTTATGTCCACCATAGATCTAATTCCCAAATCATTGCCGCTTAGGTGCACGACTAAAACACCAGGCGGCCTGTCTCTTTGCGCATAGCGATGAACTTCCGAGACCAACCTACCCCACAGCATGCCCGGGATACCCAACCACCTAATACAAACCTTCCGCCTATCAAAACCTAACTGCCTGCCCTCATATCGAACATCCCCCCTCCGAGCCCCCCAACACGTGTAGGAATGGCCCATTATCCAAACCATTCCTGCAACCGAACCTGAAATTAGAAGAACACAAAACACCATACCATGACCACTAGTATTCTATACTATTTAGAAAAACTGAAGATTAATTACCCCCCGTCTACACTACAACCCCACAACCAAATGGGGCCGAGCGTATGATTGGAACCTGTTAGACTCCCACCGCCCAATGCGTTTCACCGCTTCTACCTCCATCCCATTCCTGGCTGCCTCTGTAGAAGCCCCTATCCGAAATGAATGAGATGAAAAATCTTTATCCTCCAACCCCAGTGCCCTAAGGCATTTCCTAAAAACTGCTATAAACTGAAAGCGAGATAAAGGGGTGCCATCTAAATGCACCAAAAAGGGGCCCTGTACTGCCGGACGAACCTCCAAAAATTCCCTCACTGCCCCTACCGGGCACAAAGGCGAACCCTGAACTGGATACACCTGTATCAACCTACCTTTCCCCACTTGGTCCGTCTTAGACCTCTTTAACAATAACGTCAACCCTTCGTCTCCACATGTCACCTCCTGACACCCCAGTCCCCCCTGCACTTTCCTTTAAGGACTGACCAATTCTCCTATCCTAAAGGCTCCAAAAAACCCCACTTTAAACAAAGTAACTTCATAAACAAAGGAACACCCCCCCCCCCCCAGCCATGCTACCATACCCAGAATAATCTCAAATGTCACTGGTCTCCTGGTATCCTTCCGGACTACCGATCGCCGATAACCTTTTATCGATTGCCGGACCCAGAAATCTTTTGTGAAATCTGGTTGCCCTTGCAATTTAAACAGGAACGCTAACCCTGCCAACCGCGCATTTACAACTGACGTCGACACCCCCTCCTCCATTTTTCTGGCTATGTAGTACAGCACAAGTAGCCACACCCCCTGTCCGGCCGACTCTTCGCCCACCCCTTGAACAAACGCAAGCCACTCACGCTATACCTTCGTGTAGGCTGACCATGTAGCCCCACTTACCGACTTCTTTATCCATCCAGTGACGAGGCCAATGCTATCTCCCACAACCACTCGGGACAAGGTACCCCCTGCTGTTCCGCATCCGGCGCCAACTCTCGGAACCTGTCCTACTGGAAGCGAGATAACGCATCAGCTATAACATTTTCTACTCCTGGTAAGTGAACAGCATGAATTAAAACATTCAGTTGTAAACATCTCAAAACCAAATGTTGCAGCAACCGGATAACCGACGGAGATGATGCTGTAATTCTATTGATTACCTGCACCACTCCCATATTGTCCCCATGGAAACGCACCTTCAGATCCCTGAATGATGCACCCCACAGCTCCACAGCCAGCACCACCAGAAACAATTCCAGCAGCACTAGATTCTTTATGAATCCCGCCGATATCCACGACTGTGGCCAAGGACCTGTGGATCTGTGAACAGTTCGAGATCAAAATTACTGATTGGTCCCGACATCCAAAGTGCACGCCCGTTAAACGATTCCAAAAAAGTATTCCATACCCTCAAATCCTCTCTGTGCATTTTTACCAAACGCACAAAGTGCCTTGGAAACTTGATGTCGCTTGTGCTTGCCGCCGACCTGCGACTAAACACACGTCCCATCGGTAAAATGCGGCATGCAAAGTTAAGCTTACCCAATACTGACTGCAAAGTTCGCAGCTGCACCTTGTGCAAGCCAATCAAACCTGCAATTTCCCGTTTTAGGTCCGCTAACTTATCTTCCGGCAACCTGCATTCCATTGAATCCGAATCCAGGACAATGCCTAAGAACGTAATGACAGTGCAAGGTCCCTCTGTCTTCTCAGCAGCCAACGGAATGCCGAACCTGTCCGCTATGTGCTCCAAAGTAGCCAGCAGCACCGCGCAGATTCTGGAAGAAGCCGGCCCTATGCAAAGGAAATCGTCCCGGTAATGAATTACTGAATTCACACCCGACACGTCCCGTACCACCCATTCAACCAAAGAGCTGAATTGCTCAAATATCGCACAAGATATTGAGCAACCCATCAGCAGGCATTGGTCGACATAAAATTCATCGTTCCAATGACACCCCAGCAAACAGAAAGTCTCCGGGTGAACTGGCAGCAGCCGGAAGGCTGATTCCACATCAGCCTTCGCCATCAAGGCTCCTTTACCATAATGCTGCACCCACCCCACTGCAGCATCAAATGACGTGTACGTCACCGAGCACGCCTCCTGATCTATGGCATCCGTAACTGACCCGCCCTTTGGGAAGGACAAGTGGTGAATGAGCCTGAATTTGTTGGGCTCCTTTTTTGGCACTACCCCCAGCAGTGATACTACCAAATCAGCAAAAGGCGCCGCTGGGAAGGGGCCCCCTATTCTCCCCAGTGCAACTTCCTTGTTTAGTTTCTCCGAAACTACCTCCGGATGTTGCAATGCCGACCTAAAATTGGGAGACACCGGGGGGGATAACCGCTAACGTACAGGGGATCCTAAAACCTACCGTGAAACCCTCCTCTAACAAACGCGCCGCTTTTCTGTCCGGATACCTACCGAGAAATGGCCGCATCCTTTCCACCATCACTGGGGTCCTCCCTCTTGTTCCTAACCTCCCCAGAACAACCTTTTCTTTGTTTGAAACATCTGGACGCTGGATGAGATCCACTGTACCCTGAACACTCATGCTTGTACGTAGCACCGAACTTGCAGGTTCCTGTATTATATTGCCAACAAACCCCTTTTTTGTTTCCGGCCAAATGTCCCTGGGCCGTAGGTCCACCGCCCCCCCCCCCCCCCCCCATGAAAAAACTGGTTAGGTGCCCGCGCAGTCGTCATCAGGCGCATCCACAGGCTTATGTCTTTGTGGTCCCAATGCAACGCCGGCCGTACTGCTCTCCGCTGACGAAACTGTTCATCATACTGTAGCCATGCCGTACCACCATAGACTCGATAAGCCTCCCCTATTGAATCTTGGTAACAAAAGAGCGCCGAGCAATATTCGGGGTTCTTTTCCCCAATCAGACTTGCCATGATTGCAAACGCCTGCAACCACTTGGCAAATGTTCTCGGGATCAACCGGTACCTCCGCTTCTCCTCATCTTATTTCTTAGAATCATCCGGTTTCACCCTATCTAGATTAAACTTTTCCAAAGGTAGCAGTGAAAAGATCTCCACATACTCACCCTTCCACAGTTTCTCCCGAACCTCCTGTTTCAGGTGAGCTCCTAATGGCCCTTCATAGCAAACATAAACTTCACACTTGGCTGCATCATCCAGCCTGATTATATCCTGCCTCACTGCAGCCTCCCCCGACACGGCCGCCTTCTCCATCCCCTGTGGCACACTACTTGCTGTGGATTCAGAGGTGGGCAACGCAACTGAGGCCGCAACCGCCGGAGCCACTGCACCTCCCCCTGCCGTACCGACTTCCCCGGTACCCCCTGCTGGCGGGACCCAAGCTGACGCTGGCCCAGCGGAAGCCCTTTCTGCATTTTCAAACTTCTGCGCGAGCTCTTTGATACCTGCTAAAAACCCAATAAATCCGCAGAACCCCTGGCTGCCTCCGCTACCCCCGCATTAGAGACAGAAACATCTGACCTGCCTCTTAGCCCCATTTCACTAAACACTCCCAAATCATTGACAATTAAAGGTGACTTACCGGGCTGCACAGGAGTTGCCCCATCAGCTGACAGTCTGTTCTCCCCCACTGCCACTCTCCTGGAAGGGGGGGGGCCACCTCCTCCTCGGACGATTCACTTGGCAAACACTGACCCGCATCTTCCTCTCCTTCTGATGAAGGCCTGCCAGGCCTGTCCTCCATGGCTGCCGCTGGAGCTGTAGACCTCTACCCCCGTCTCCGCGCAGCGAAACCGCTTGCCGACTTCCGTGCCGCCTTGCCAGGACCGGTGTGGGATACCTCAGTCCTGCCAGAACTCTCTCTCTCTGAAGCCATCCCAGGCCGCCCTCGATTGATCCTCCTCCTATCCCCTGCCGAGGCATTGGAAGGCCTGGGGACTCCTCCAGGAGCACTTAGCTCCGTTGTTCCTGTGCCCCTTGATGCCATCCTGAGGGTGGGGCTCGCGCTCTCCTAATCTCTTCTCCTAGTAGGCCGCGCCGCTGCCACCAGTCCCTCCTGCCACCCCTGATTCTGTCTCCTCCGTCCAGTGGGTGTCCTAACTGGACTCCCGCTGACCGTCGCACGTTTTGCTGGTGGGCCCACTGGGTGACCATAATTGTGACTTCCCGGCTGCCGCTGTGAACCCGCCTGGGGCTCCGGAGAGAAACGTTCTGGTGGCCGTGATCTCCACGCCCGGTATCCGCTCCTGCCGCCCCCAATTGCCTCATGCTCCGGTCGCCGAAGTGCGGACCCTAGCGTGTCCTGGAGCCATGCCGACCCCCGAATCGCCGCCTCCTCCCGGAGCTGCGCTAATAGTCTCTCCACCTCCGACATGCTCCTGCCTCTGACCTTTCCCCCACGCTTCTGGTGATCCGTCCCGAGGCGGGGCCTCAATTTAAAGCCTTCTCCAGCCCTTCCCCCTCGACTACATAATACCACCCCTCTCTCTTAATCCCCACACTGCTCCCACTGTCATGCACGCCCTACGCAAACTAATTTTGTTCTATTGCTCCGGGCTCTCTGTAGACAGTCCAACCCAGAGCCAAGCCAGAATTTACACACTGATTATGGAAAGACCTCCAGCGGGGAAACTTCCCGGGAACGTAAGGAGCAGCAGAGGGGGCAAGTTATCCAGCAAAACTTTTAGTCCAGTTTTAAAGTACTCTGTGGTACGGATGCAAAAACTATCTTCTAAAATTAAACTAGATTAATTAAATAAGAAATGTCCTTAAAATTAAACTGTATAAAATCTTTAACCCTCCTATTGTAGGGACCCCACAGGCACCCTCTATTATACTGACACCTTCATACACTGTGTATACTAAAGAGGAAGAAAATTCATGAAGGGGATCCATTTCACAGTGATTATGCAATATCTGCATCCTTGGAAAAGGCTTCTGGGAAATATGCATGTAAATATTGGGTGGAAAGAAATGGACGGAACATCAGCTCATCACAGAGTGACTATGTGACAGTCAGTGTAACAGGTGGGAGATTATTAAAGCGTTTGTTGACCCAAAAAAAAAAAAAAAAAAAATATTGATCCTGTTTCTTTAACCACTTCAGCCCCGGAAGGATTTACCCCCTTCCTGACCAAGCCCTTTTTTTCGATACGGCACTGCGTCGCTTTAATTGACAATTGCGGGGTTGTGCGACATTGTAACCTAATAAAATTGACAGTCCTTTTTTTTCCCCACAAATAGAGTTTTCTTTTGGTGGTATCTGATCACCTCTGCAGTTTTTATTTTTTGCGCTATAAACAAAAAAGAGCGAACATTTTGAAAAAAAAAAGCAATATTTTTTACTTTTTTCTATAATAAATATCCCCAATAAATATATAAAAAAACTAATTTCTTCCTCAGTTTAGGCTGATATGTATTTTTCTACATATTTTTGGTAGAAAAAAAATTGCAATAAGCCTATATTGGTTGGTTTGGGCAAACGTTATCGCATCTACAAAATAGGGGGTAGATTTATGGCATTTTTATTATTCATTTTTTTTATTATTATTAATGGCGGCGATCTGCAATATCGTGACTGCGACGTTGCGGCGGACAGATCGGACACTTTTGACACTATTTTGGGACCATTGCCATTTATACAGCGATCAGTGCTACAAAAATGCACTGATTACTGTGTAAATGTCTGGCAGGGAAGGGGTTAAACGCTAGGGGGTGATCAAAGGGCTAAGTGTGTTCCCTGGCCGTGGTCTAACTGTAGGGGGGATGGGCTCAATAGAACATGACATAGATCACTGCTCCTGATCACTGGGAGAAGTAGATCCCTGTCATGTTGCTAGGCAGGACAGGGAAATGCTTTGTTTACATAGGCATCTCCCCGTTCTGCCTCTCTGTGTCACGATTGTGGGCCACCTGCGGACATCGAGTCCGCAGGACCGCCGATGATGCAGCGTCGTATGGGTAGGCTGTTTTGCGCGCCCGTACCCCCTTGCCGACATATACCGGCGTGAGCCGGTCGGCAAGTGGTTAAAGCATGTAATACAGCACAGTACTTGTGCTGTGTGATTTGGCCCATTGTAACACCTGTAATACCTGGTTGATCCTGCCAGTTTCTGCCCTCCCCTATGTAAAATGACCACGGTGTATCATGGCTGCTGAGCCCTGACATTGTGGTCAGTTTACATGTCTCCGTCATCTGCAGCCTGCTATCTCAAGCTCTCCTCTCTGCTCCTGTGTCCTCCCCCCCCTCCCCTCTCTGCCTGTCAGCTCCATGTGTGAGCCGCCCCTCCCCTCCCCTTCTATCACCATTCCGAGCAGTTCACACATTACTGCTCCCAATCACTGCCAGCCCCTCTGGTAGGATTACATGATGTATATACTATATACCATTTTCTAAAATTCTTCTTATAAATACAGTTTTTCTTATCCTCAATCAGTGGTCATGTGACCGTCCGGCGCTGTCTTTCTCCGCTGTATGTATTACAGAGGGAGGAGCTGAGCTCTCCCTCTGACGTCTGCTTGGCGGTCACGTGACCGCCCTGTGCTGTCTTCCTCTGATGTTTTTATTACAGATGGAGGTCACTTGACCGCCGGCAGATGTCAGAGGGAAAGCTCAGCCCCTCCCTCTGGAATACATGCAGCAGAGAAAGACAGCGCCGGGCAGTCACATGACCGATGATCGGGGATAAGAAAAACTGTATTTATAAAAAGAATCTTAGAAAATGGCATATTGTGTTTACATTATGTAATCCTAGCAGAGTAGCTGGCAGTAGCTGTGTGCTCTGCCTTAACAACCCCTTTAACACAACTTGAATTAAACAAGGTTTGTTTCGAATATGGTTTCATATTTATACAGATGTGATCGAATAGGGATGTGGTACAGTGGAAGTCTAATTATATGGATTTAAGGTTTGTTTCTACTTCACAATTTTACTGATAGTCAAAGATTAACCACTTTTACCCCCTTCCTGCCCAGGTGAATTTTCAGCTTTCAGTGCTGTCGCAGTTTAAATGACAATTACGCTGTTATGCAATGCTGTACCCAAACAACATTTTTATCATTTTTTTCACACAAATAGAGCTTTCTTTTGGTGGTATTTAATCACCACTGGGTTTTTTATTTTTGGCTAAACAAACAAAAAAAGGGCAAAAATTTTGGGGAAAAAAATCATTTTTCATAGTTTGTTATAAAATTTAGCAAATAGGTAATTTTTCTTCCTGACTGTTCTGTGTTGATAAGGCTGCACTGATGGGCACTAGTAGGCACTGATGGGTACTGATAGGTGGTACTGATGAGGCGGCACTGGTGGGCACTGATGAGGAGGCAGGGCCGATCCTGGGCGGGTGCACCACACCCTGGCGCTGCAAGCTGCTGCAGAGGAGGGGCGTCGAAGCTGTGGAACTCATTTGACTTGCCGGCCGCCTCTGCTGCATGCTGCATGCTGCACTGGTTGCTAGAATCGCCTGCTGCCCAGCATCTTGCAACCAGTGACATCAGAGGTCGTGGCCGCCCCAGCATTCAGAGCACGCCACGGCCATCCCAGCCTTCAGAGCACACTGCCTCCGCTGCTAGTAAATTAGCTCCACCCACCTCTGAAATGTTCTTCAGACAGGGCTCAGAGGGAGGGGAGGGGAGCGGAGAACATCTGAAGAGAGCTGCCTGAGCCTGCCTTGCTGTAAGTGACTGAGCTCAGCTGAGCAGCTGTCCATCTGCACTGCACCAGCATAGCACCTGCCACTGCCTGACACTGTTCTGGAGGCTCGGAATTGACCCTCGGCCTTAAACTGTGCCCATCAAATGCAGCCACTGTGCCATCAAACGCAGTCACTGTGCCCATCAAACATAGCCACTGTGCCCATAAAACGCAGCCATTGTGCCCATCAAACGCCGCCACTGTGCCAAACGCAGCCACTGTGCCCATTAAACGCAGCCACTGTGTCCATCAAATGCAGCCACTGTGCCCATCAAAGGCCACCACTGTGCGATCAAAAGCCACCACTGTGCCATCAAACGCAGCCACTGTGCCATCAAATGCAGCCACTGATCCCATCAAACGCAGCCACTGTGCCCATCAAACGCCGGCATTGTGCCATCAAATGCTGCCACTGTGCCCATCAAACGCAGCCACTGTGCCCATCAAACGCAGCCACTGTGCCATCAAATGCAGCCGCTGATCCCATCAAACACAGCCACTGTGCTCATCAAATGCAGCCACTGTGCCCATCAAATGCAGCCACTGTGCCCATCAAATGCAGCCACTGTGCCCATCAAATGCAGCCACTGTGCCCATCAAACGCAGCCACTGTGCCCATCAAACGCATCCACTGTGCCCATCAAACGCCGACACTATGCCATCAAACACCACTACTGTGCCCATCAAACGCAGCCACTGTGCCCATGAAATGCAGCCACTGATCCCATCAAACACAGCCACTATGCCATCAAACGCAGCCACTGTGCCCATCAAATGCAGCCACTGTGCCCATCAAACGCCGCCACTGTGCCATCAAACGCAGCCACTGTGCCATCAAATGCAGCCACTGTGCTCATCAAATGCTTCCACTGTGCCCATCAAATAGTGCCACATCAAATGCTGTCACTGTGCCCATCAAATAGTGCCACATCAAATACTGTCACTGTACCCATCAAATAGTGCGACATCAAATGCTGCTACTGTGCCCATCAAATAGTGTGACATCAAATGTTGTCACTGTGCCCATCAAATAGTGCCACATCAAATGCTGTCACTGTGCCCTTCAAATAGTGCCACTGTGACCCCCCCACCAAAGGGGAGGAGTTAGTAAGATGACCACGCCCATGTTGGGGCTCCAGAAATTTTTCTGCACCCAGGCACTTGTGACCCTAGGATCGGCCCTGTGAGGAGGCACTGATAGGTGGAACTAATGGGCACTGATAGGTGGCACCGATAGGCAGCACTCATAGGCTGTACTGATGGGCACTTTAAGGTAGTACTGATGGACACTGAAAGGCGGCACTGATAGTCATTGATAGGCAACACTGATAGGAAGCACTGATAGGTGACACTGATGATGAGGCACTGATTGGCAGCTCTGATAGGCACTGATAGGTGGCACTGGTGGGCACTGATTAGCAGCACTGGTGGGCACTGTTGAGACTGATGTCCCTGTAACAGAAGACGGTTATCAGTTTTCTTCTTCTTTCCTCAGGAAGAGAAAAGCCAATAACCAGATTGTGTTTACATCCTGTGATCAGCTGTCATTGTCTGACAGCTGACCATGTGGTAAAGGGCCGAAAGACTCGGCGATCACAGAGCGTGCCGCACGCACGCTGCGTATGCAGCACGATCACGGGAGGACATCCATGTACACCCTCCTGACAATGTAAGCCGGTGCTGTAGCCGTGTTTCAGCTATAGCGTGGGCAGGAAGTGGTTAAAGGAAATCTATGGTCACATCATTCACTTTTATTTTATAACATCAGCATTGTAATAGCATTACAAAGAACAGTTATATTCGACAATCCAATAGAAGCTTACTTGAAAAATCTCCTTTCATGTTGTGAGTGCTGCTGCTCTGCTGGCCATCTCTTTTCACAACTTCTTGGATTCTAAATCGTAAGAAATGAAACAGAGAGGACCAAACATAAAAAACACCACATCCCAGGTATACAATTGGAAAGAAGAGGAATGCACTTTTAAGGCTGGTTAGGCCTCGGGACTTTTTTGGTGTATATGGTTAGTAAATGTTGTAGCAAATCAGTTCGAAGATAGTGTTGTATAAAAAATAGAAATTTTATTTAAACATTTTTAAAAAAAGGAAAGGGAGATATGACAATATAGAAATACAAACATTTTTGATTAAAAATTATCGACACGTCGTGATCATAATACCACTAATTTCTCAACATGTTTCACTCAATTGAGCTTCTTCAGGAGATTAGCATGTGGCGTCATTGTTGTACTGAAAATTGCAGAAAAAGAGAAATAAACAAAAGCAAAAATAAACTGACAGAATCAATTGATTATTGATTACAACACTCATTTAAGTGTACATTTTACATTGTTCGTTCGAGATATATATTTTATACTTTTAAACTGAAAGGGACTTGTGTATAAAATTGAATATAAACAATATTTGGTGTTTATCAAAACATAATGAATGAAAAGCAAAAAGCAAAAACAATGGGTCTATATTCCATATGCAAACAAACTGTTGAACTACCACATTGGAAAAGAAGGAATCTTACCTAAAAGAAATGTATTAGACTCAATGCTGGTCATCCTAGACATTTAAGGTTTCTTACTCCATGGATGGTCTACCCCAGTAGCTCAGTGCCTTGTATTAGAGTTTGCAGAGATAGTACAAAGGCGATCAGGGTTAAGGAGAGTCCTTACTAATAAAAAAAGGACCGATGAAAATACAGTTGATAACGGAATCATATGTGCATATATGTATATATACACATAGACACAGATGCACGTTGTATATTAAATTGTATTGTAGTATCTCAAATAGATAGAAAAAAAAGAAAGAATTAATTTTAGAAAAATACCTCAACGATGTTAATTAGTAGAATCAAGCAAATATGATGGTTCCATCCACAGTGCTAATTTGGACGAGGGGCACTTTAAAAGACAGATGTAAAAGAGTAAGGATGGCAACAGGGTTCAGAGGTATTGGTGAAGACCCGAAGAGGGAGGGAGCCAACACCCTTCCAATTCGGGACCCGACCCTAAAACATGATCATAGAAAAAAGGAAACATTTAATATGTAAATGATTAATAAGGTAAACAAAGGGGGTATCATATAGAGGGTCAGGTAGCTTCTTAATCACAGCACAGCATAAGCTTACCTAAGCAGAGTGATAAATGGAGGAATGGAAGAAGATCCACCAAGGAAGGAGAGCTCCTTCCATCTTGTCTGGACGTGTCCAACAGAGGAGTGAAGGAATCCCCGTATTTGTACCATGCTCCAGCGCGGCGGCGTCTGTCATCACCGCCATGCCGCGGACGTAGAGAGGGTGTTACTGCGCATGTGCCCGCACACACAAACAGGGCGTCGGGACTGCGCCTGGAGCGCGCAGTCACCGATCGCCATGTTGAAAGATCCTTTGCCCTCAGATGGAAGGAGGAGGGCAGAAGGATGATGGAGGGAGTGAGAGCGGATTGCTGACATGTCAATCACGGGATCAAACCTCCAGAGAAGGACAGGGACGGGGCAGGGGAAGAGAACAAAAAACGAAAGGGACGGGAAGGGGGAGTGTGTGTGATGGTGAAAGGATGGAAAAGAATCACATGTTCACACACTAAGGGCACTGCCGACAAAGGTGATTGATTAGAGACCCTATAACGAGAGTGCCCCGGGCGTCCGTGCAAACTAAAGAAAAAAAGAGAGGCTTGGGGTAAAGGGGAGAGCATAAAATGGAGAAAAAGTTATATGATTACAGAAATAAAGATTCTATATAAATTTGAATAATCTGAGTCAGATTACATATATATATAAATTAACAAAGTATCCATTCCAAATGTGGTCATACAGTTCAACATTACATGCATTTCGGAAAACCATAAGAAATATGAAAAAAAAAAACAAAAAAAAAACAACCAATTAAAGAAATGGCTTAAAGCTAAAAGCATCATTGAGACCAGGATATTGGAGAGCACATAAATTTGAAATCCACCTTGCTTCCCTTTGTAATAAAATTTGATCATAATTCCCTCCTCTAGCGTCAGGGGGAACATGTTCCAAAGCTGTAAAGTGCATCATAGTGTCATCGAATTGATGGAAGAGGCCCATGTGCCGACTGATGGGTGTCTCCATCTTTTTTTTGGAGACTAAGGAGACATGGTCTCTAATACGGTGAAAAAATGGGCGCTTTGTTTTTCCCACATAGAAAGCATTACAGCCACAGGTCATCAGGTAGACAATCCCAACTGATTGGCAGGTGACTGAAAATTTGGGAAAATGGGTACAGCCGTTTGGAAGAGCAACGGTCTTGGATTCTAAAGCATTGCATCAGTGATTAGCAGATCTCTGGTGCCATGCAGGTCTCCTGCAGACCTGTCAGTGTATCTGTTTGCCTGTACGTTGTACAGCGCCATGGTAGTTCATTGAAAACTACAAGCCGACAGCTGCAAAGGATGTTGGGCTCTGTAGTTTTCCTTCCACATAGGACTGTGAATGAGTGATGCAGCCAGGTGGGCAGAGCCCCGCTTAGCCACTTTCTTTTAAATTGTGACAGCTATCGGAGGGAAAAGATCTCCACTAGCTATCAGAGCGGGGGGCTGGTCTGTTCGTAACATGTTACATCCTGAATATGGGTGTAACATGTAACATATTATAAAATGTGAACTTATCCTTTAAGCTTTGGCAATAAACCCTGGAAACTGATTGGATATAATGCACAGCTGCACCAGATTCTATGTGCTCCAGTTTTAGTAAATCTCCCCCAATGATTCAACACAATGACAATACAGTGCAGTTAGCTCAGATACCTTTTAACTACCAGTATTTCCAGCCCAGGCCAATTCTGACATTTCTCTCCTACATGTAAAAATCATGATTTGTTTGCTAGAAAACTACCCAGAACCCCCAAACACACATTGTATTATTCATTCTGTGAATTGTTTCTGCTAGTACCAATGTAGGAGATTTCCATGCCTTGGCCACTGTTTGTTTTGCAGCCGTTATTAGTTGGATCATAAGTTTGAATTGAGAGAGTGTTAACCATTCCGGTTTTAGATTAAGTAAAGTTAAATATGGATCTGGTTGTATTATTTTTTTAAATATTTTAGATGCAATCACGAAGACTTCCTTCCAGAAGGTTTGGATTACTGGGCACGTCCACCATATGTGTAAATATGTGCCTATTTCTGGGCATCCTCGAAAACAAAGAGTTGAGGTATTAGGTGAATATTTTGCCACTCTAGCAGGTACAAGGTACCAGCGAGTTAGGACTTTATAATTTGTCTCCAGTGCCAAGATGTTGGGTGAAGATGACTTAGATGTGAGCCATATATTAGACCAGTCCGTGTCTTCTAAAGTTCGTCCCAGGTCCTCCTCCCACCTCTGAACGTAAGAGGGTCTATTAAGATTTGCTACTCCATATAATTGATTATAAAGTGATGAAATTGTACCTTTAGCAAATGGATCTTTTGTACAGATTGATTAAAAAATGGATAATTGGGATAATGGTGTATCCCCTTTTAGGAATGGTGTATAGAAATTTTTGATTTGGAGATATCTAAATATCTCAGAGTTTGGTAGATCATATTTTTCTCTAAGCGATGGGAATGAAAGGAATGATTTAGATGCTATGAAGTCATTTAGTGTCTGAATGCCTGATGTTGTCCAAGCTTTAAAAGAATTTGGGTAGATCCATGCTGGATAAAAGGCCGGATTTCTGATAAAAGAAAGGAGAGGATTGTGTGGAGATTGTAACTGATATTTGGTTTTTAGTTTATCCCAGAGAGATAAGAAGTGTTTAGTTATGGGATTATGAATTTTAAAGCGGTCTTTAGGATCAAGCCATAATAAATTTGATATTAATAGAGGGTCATTTTCTGAAGCCTCTATAAATACCCATAATGGGATTTCCTGTTTTGCATGGTATTTGGACAGACTGGCCAAATGTGCTGCTCTGTAGTAGTTACTAAAATTAGGGTATCCCAGGCCTCCTTTATTTTTGGGAAGATGTAGTGTGTGTATAGGTATACGTGGTTTAGAAGAGCCCCATATAAACGAAGTTGCTCTTTTTTGTACTATTCTCAAAAAATAGGAAGGAATTGGAATAGGGAGGACTCTGAATAGATAAAGCAATTTGGGTAGAATAGTCATTTTGATTGCATTAATCTTCCCTATCCAGGATAAAGGAAGTTGCGACCATTGTTTTATTAGATTTGTGATCTGTCTTAATACAGGAGGATAATTGGTTGAGAATAAGTCAGAATGAGATGCTGTTAAATGAATTCCAAGATATGGGATTGATTTTTCTGCCCATGTGAATGGGAGTGCAGCCCTAGCCAGGATCAATTCCATGTTTGTGAGTGAAATATTAAGCACTAGGCATTTCTTAGGATTAATCATAAGGCCGGATAGGGCTGCAAATCCATCAAGAGCTGATATTAAGTTAGGACCAGAGACCTGTGGTGATGATAGAAAAAGTAATATATCGTCTGCAAATATACATAATTTGTGTGTAATACCTCCTACTTCAATGCCAGTTATAGTTTGGTTTGTTCTGATGTATTGGGCCATGGGTTCGAGTATAAGGGCAAATAATAAGGGAGATAATGGGCAACCCTGTCTGGTACCTCTTTCGATATTAAAGGCTTCAGATTTGTATCCAGCATATTTTATATAGGCTTTGGGTTTATTATATAATGCTTTGATCCATGTTAAAAAGTGGGGTCCAAAACCCCATTTTTGTGATGAATATTGCATATATTGCCAGGATACTGTGTCAAATGCCCTCTTAATATCGAGAGATAGAAAACATAAAGGGATTTTCCGTTTTTTAGCAATATTTGCCAATAACACTGCCCTGCGTATATTATCGCCTGCCTGTCTATTTGGCATGAAGCCTACTTGATCTCTATGTATTAATTTCCCTATAATGCTATTGAGGCGTTTTGCTATTATTTTTGCTAATAATTTAATATCGAGGTTTAACAGAGAGATAGGCCGATAATTTACACAGGAAGTATCATCAGAAAGGGGTTTTGGGATCATACAAACAATTGCCATTAGTGTTTCTTGCCGAAAAGAATGTCCATCTAGAAGTTTGTTAAAAGTTTCAGTGAGAATGGGAGAGAGTATATCTGAGAATGTTTTATAGTATAAAGCCGAGTAGCCGTCTGGGCCTGGTCTTTTGTTAAGTTTTAGGTCTTTTATGGCGTTAGCAACTTCATCTATAGTTATAGGCTCATCCAAACTGCTTTTTTGATTCTGAGATAACTCAGGTAAGGTTATTTTTGAGAAGAAGGATTCAGCTTCTGTAGGATTAAATTCATTGTTTGTCTTGTATAAAGTTGCGAGATGTGAGTGAAATTTATGGACTATTTTAACTGGATTACAAGTGTAAACATTTTTTGATAATTTCAAACGTATTGGTTCGAAAGATTTGTTAGTTGAATTTAATGCCCGAGCCAAATATGTACCTGGTTTGTTTGTATTCATGTAGAAATTGTGTTTGGAGCGTTTGAGGGATTTATCAACTATAGATCGTATTCCAATCTAGATTTTGCCAGATGAGATTTTGTACTCTGAGATGGATTATCTTGAAATGATATGTAGGCTGCATTAAAATTGAGTTCTAGTTTTTTTGCTAGATTTTTGCGTTCCCGTTTAAATAGTGCCATTTGTCTTTGTATTGTACCACGCAAGACAGGCTTATGAGCTTCCCACAGTGTTATTGGGGAGATGTCTGTTGTATTATTAATTGATATGTATTCCTTTAAAGCTTGTTCAATGGCCATCTGATGTAGTGGGTGTTTGAGCATTATGTCCGGTAAGTACCACGTTGGGTCATGCGCTTTTGGTATGGCTGAGGCTATAGTAGTGTATACTGCATTATGGTCAGACCACGGAATCGGAATTATATCTGATGCAATAATTTCTGGTATCATTCCTATTGTTAGAAAAATATGATCTATTCTGGTGAAGGTTTGATGAGGGTGCGAGAAATAAGTGAATTTCTTTTTCATTGGGTTACTTTCTCTCCATGAATCTACCAGATTGTATTTGGAAAGAAGTTGAGAAAAAGGTAATCTAGAGGTTATTTTGGATGGTGTAAAAGGTGATTTATCTAGAAATGGGAGGAGGACCTGGTTCGAATCCCCACACATTATCACTGTTCCTATTTTGTGTGTATTAATCACTTGTAATATATGTGAGAGGAATGGTGTAGGTTGTTTGTTAGGAGCGTAGTAGGAAATCACCGTGATTGCTGTATCCATTATATAACCCATGAGTATCAGGTATCTACCTTCTGGGTCTTTAATTTCTGATGATAAGGTGAATGGTGTGGATCGGTGAAATGCAATTAGGGTTCCCCTTTGCTTGGTACAGGCAGAAGCCGTGTAAATTTGTTGATAAAAAGGAGAAATATATTTTGGAGTAGAATCTTTGGTGAAGTGTGTTTCTTGGAGGCATACTATGTGAGCCTTCTTGTTATGGAAAGTACGGAAGGCTTTGGTCCTTTTTTGAGGGACATTTATTCCCTGAACATTCAGGGAAAGTATATTCAGTGGTGCCATGGCAATAGATCAAATAGTTTTGACTTACTTTTTGTTATGCAGAGCTGACTGCGCAGATCAACCTGTGTGGACTGAAGAGATGAATAGATAGAAAAGAAACCAGTGAATTCTGGAGTAAAGAGTAAACAAAAAACATATGAGATTAGATGATACATTGTATAAATTATTTTTTGCAAGTAATCACAATTTACCCGTGAAAGAGAATAAATATCTCTCTCAGGGGAATAAGTGCCTTCGTCACACTCCCACATAATATGGTTGGGAGAATGAGGAGGGCTAATGGGGGTACACGGATCTTCCGCTTACAGGAGAGAAGTGCTATGTCAAAAGACATCAAAATGATGTTTCATTAATTGGAGTGCAGAATATAGTTTTTGTTGAAATTATTTATTCCAGGGTGGTTGTATATGGTTAGTCTTGCCCTAGGCTAAATAATTCAGTTAGAAAGGTACTGTTAATAACTTTGTTATTGATGAAGATAGTTTGAATTATTTTGGGATTTTAACCCTTTTAGAGTAAACAATTACATATTTTATTCATATGTAACTGTTTAGATATGTTAACTCATAAAATTGAGGTTGTATTGCTTCAGATTAGAATAAACAAAAACATAATTCTAGGAACTAGTTAGGTAATAATATATTTGTTTTAAGAAAAGAAAGAAAAAGCTTCCATTACTTCTGGGTTATTGAACATATTTGTCCTAAAAAGTAATAAATCTATTATTATTACCTGATAATATATAACTGAACAAGAATTTCCTTATTTCACTTATATATTCTAAGGCTATATGAATCAGAAGTAATAAGAAATATAACTGGAATGTAACATGATCCCATACAGTGTGTGACTATCAGAATGCAGTTACATTCAGTTATAAATATAGGTTTTTTATAGAGAACCATCTCTTAGTATAATAAATGAAGAGATATCAGGAATTAGGATGTCAGTCCATTGAATCTTCTTGGTCCATGGATGATGTGGCATAACGGCCTCTTTTGTGAGAATGATGATTCCCATTTTGTTCTGAAATTTTCTGGGTGCTGCCTGAAGGTGAAGATGACGCCATTCTTCTGCATGTGGGAGTGTTGCTTCTTGTGGGTTCTGTCAGATTTAATTTTAAAAGGGTTTGTTGTAGTTCATCTGCTGATCTGCTTCTGTAAATTGTACCTTGGTAGTTAAATCTGACTGAAAAGGGGAAGCCCCATTGATACATAATGTTGTGGCGTTGCAGTTCCATTAGTTGGGGTTTCATGGATCGTCTTTTAGTAATAGTAAGTTGGGATAGGTCAGCAAAAATGTGATAATTGTGTCCTTGAAAATTAAGTTCTTTTTTTTCTCTTGCAGCAATTAGTATTTGTTCTTTCGTTCTGTAATAATGAAATTTTGTGATTATATCACGTGGGGGTCCATCTTTCTTTTTGGCTGTGAGGGCTCTGTGTACTCTGTCCAGTTCTAAAGGTTCAATAGGGATATCTGGCTTTAGTTCTTGTAATAGAGCAGTAATAGTAGATTGCAGGTCTGTCACAGTTTCAGGTATTCCCCTTATGCGCAAGTTTGAACGTCTGGCTCTATTTTCGTAATCTTCGAGCTTAGTTTGAAGTATTAAATTCTCTTTTTTTAATTGTTCCAATTCTGTTATATTTTCTTGGGTTGTAATTTCAATTTCATCCATTTTTATTTCTAAGGCTGCGGTGCGGTTTCCCAGCTCTCTTATTTCTTTGGTTAGGCTTTTTGTTATTTGGTCTGAGGTTTGTTTTAAAGCCTTATGAAGCGTCTTTTCAAATTGTAATAATATTACTGGGGATACTGAGGAGGCTTGTGGAGAAGTTTGTGAGAGGATTTGTTCTGTATCTGACTCAAATGGAGAGTCTTGCTGTGACATTTTCTGTCTGTGAGAGCGCCCTGATGCTGTGTCTTGTGAGGTGACTGGAGCTGCTTCAGCTGCAGTGAGTGCCTGTGAGCTCTTTGTGAGGTGATTTTTATTTCTGCCACGGTTTCCTCCCAGTACCATATTTCCTGCCCAAACTTTCACAGTTTGTTCCCTGGGGCAAAAAGGTTCAAATGGATACCTTTTGAGCCTGCAGGCTCCGCTTTGTCCTTTTCTTCTCTCCTCAGCAGTGTGGAGCTCTAACAATGCATGTCTGCTCTGCTAGGCTCCGCCTCCTGCCCTCCCCCAATGGGTTTTTTTTAAGCACATGATTAAAGCCAGAGGCTCTTAATAGGCTTCAAAAAAGCGTTGACTTGGGGCACAGAGCACTGCGCCCTGATCCCACTAAGTTGTGTGACAATGAATATTCATTATTGTCACACTGATTCTCCTACTGGCCAATCAGGAAGCGGGTCTTGAGACCTGTTTCCTGATTGGCCGAAAGCAGAAGCGATCCTATTGGCCTAGGAGGGGAAGGGAAGAGGAGGGAGGAGACTCAGGAGAGGGCTGTCGTGATGCCCAGGAGGAGACGCAGGAGAAGCCGCCGCCCATCCCCCGTAGGGAAGCGCTGCCTGCACCATAGATGGGGTAAGCACGGGGCCGACTGACTAACCAGAGGGGGGGGGGGGGGAATGAACCCACAGCCATACCCCCCCGGTCAGTCAGTCGGCCCCGCACTTACCCTATCTATGGCGCTTCCCTCCAGCCGCCACTGATATCTATACAGATGTGGTAGAATGGGAATATGGTACAGTGGAAGTCTAATTATATGGATTTAAGGTTTGTTTCTACTTTAAAATTTTACTGATAGGCAAAGATTAACCACTTGCCTACTGGGCACTTTTACCCACTTCCTGCCCAGGCCAAATTTCAGTTCTCAGCGCTGTCGCACTTTGAATGACAATTGCCCGGTCGTGCAACATTATACCCAAATTGAATTTTTGCCATTTTTTTCACACAAACAAAGCTTTCTTTTGGTGGTATTTAATCACCACTGGGTTTTTTATTTTTTACTAAACAAACAAAAATAGGCTAAAAATTTTGAAAAAAAATTTTTTTTCATAGTTTGTTATAAAATTTTGCAAGCAGGTAATTTTTCTTCTTCACTGATGTGTGCTGATGAGGCTGCACTGATACGCACTGATAGGCTGCACTGATGGACACTGATGAGGCGGCACTGAGGGAGCATGGGTGGGCACTGATGAGGAGGCACTGATGAGGCTGTACTAATAGGTGCCACTGATGAGCACTGATAGGCAGCATTGAAGGGCACTGAGAGGTGGCACTGATAGGCAGCACTGATGGCCACTGATAAGTGGCACTGATGGGCACTGATAGGTGACACTGATGATGAGGCACTAATTGACAGCACTGATAGGTGGCTCTTGTAGGTACTGATTGCTAGCACTGGTGGGCACTGTTGGGACCGATGTCCCTGTAACAGAAGCCAGTTATGGGCTTTCTTCTTCTCTCCTCACGGAGAGAAAAGCTGATACCCGGCTTGTGTTTACATCCTGTGATCAACTGTCATTGGCTGACAACTGATCATGTGGTAAAGGGTCGCTGTGATTTGTCCCTTTACCCCGATCTGGGATCAGCCACGTCCAAAGGACTCAGTGATCAAAGAGCCTGCCGCCCACGCGGGACGCCCATGTACACCCTCCTGGCATTGTAAGCCCGTGTTGTAGCCGTCTTTTGGCTATAGCACGGGCAGGAAGTGGTTAAAGGAAATCTTTGGTTTACAGCATTCACTTTTATTTTAGAACATCAGCGTAGTTATATTTGACAATCCAATAGAAGCTTACTTGAAAAATCTCCTTTCATGTTGTGAGTGCTGCTGCTCTGCTGGCCGTCTCTTTCCACGACTTCTTGTGAGTGAGTGGAGGGGGGGGGATCCCCACTAGCTGTCAGCTAGTGAGGGGGAAGAAGATCCCCGCTAGCTGTGAGAGCGGGGGCAGCGGGGTCAGTCTGTTCGTAACATGTTACACCCTGAATATGGGTGTAACATGTTACGAAAGGTGAACTTATCCTTTAAGCTTTGGCAATAAACCCTGGAAACTGATTGGTTATAATGCACAGCTGCACCAGACTTTATGTGCTCCAGTTTTAGTAAATCACTCCCAATGAGTAAAAACTATGACAATACGGTGCAGTTAGATCAGATACCCTTTAACTACTCCCAGCCCAGGCCAATTCTGACATTTCTTTCCTACATGTAAAAATCATTATTTTTTTTGCTAGGAAATTACTCAGAACTCCCAAACATTATATATATGTTTTTTCAGCAGAGGCCCAAAAAAAATAATGGAGGCTGTTGTAATTTTTTTATGTCACAGGCTGTTTGTGCAGCGATTTTTTAAACACAATTATTTTGGAAAAAATACATTTGAATGAATTTTAATAAATTTTAATTAACGTTGCTCTGTAACACAATATTCTATATTAATTATAAGTCTTAAATTAAAGCTAATAATTGTTCTTCCATGGACTTCACAGACAAGATGTCAGTTTTGAGTGGAATAAATTGTCTTTATAATAATGCTTTTATCAGCCCTAAGGCTCGATTCACACCTATGCATGTTGCTTTTGGGCGTTTTTGGAGGGTTTTTTTTCATGCTTGCCACGTTTTTGAGCAGCGTTTTTGCCGCGTTTTTGCCGCGATTTGCGTTTTGGGTTTTTTTTTTTTTTTTTTTACAGTTTTTTTTTACAGTCTAAAAAAAAAAATTAAAAAAAAATTAAAAAAAAAAAAAAAACGGCAAAAACGCTGCAAAAACGCTGCAAAAATGGTGCACTTGCGTTTTTGATGCTTGTCCATTGAATTCTATTACATGCAAAACGCTGCATTTTGCATGAAAAAAAGTCCTGGACCCTTTCCAAAAATGCAGAGAAACAAAAAGGCATTGATGTGAACATGTTCCATAGGAACCCATGTTAAAAAATTCCCGTGCATTTCTGCAAAATGCAAAATGCATCAAAAAACGCGCTAGTGTGAATGGAGCCTAAGGCTCCATTCACACCTATGCATGTTGCTTTTGAGCGTTTTTGGAGGTTTTTTTTTCATGCTTGGCACGTTTTTGAGCCGCGTTTTTGCCGCGTTTTTGCCGCGATTTGCGTTTTTTTTTTTTTTTTCATTTTTTTTACAGTCTTAAAATTACAAAAAAAAAAAATAAAAAAAAAAAAAAAACCGGCAAAAACGCACCAAAAACGCACCAAAAACGCATCAAAAACGCTGCAAAAACGGTGCACTTGCGTTTTTGATGCTTGTCCATTGAAAACCATTACATGCAAAACGCTGCTTTTTGCATGAAAAAAAGTCCCCGACCCTTTCCAAAAACGCAGAGATACAAAAAAGCATTGATGTGAACATGTTCCATAGGAACCCATGTTAAAAAATTCCCGTGCATTTCTGCAAAATGCAAAATGCATCAAAAAACGCGCTAGTGTGAATGGGGCCTTAGGCTGGATTCACGTCTATGCATTTTTAGTGCTTTTGCATTTTGCAGATTTGTGCTACAGAACGTGTTCCATAGGAAACCATGTTAAATGGGCTGTAGGGCAAATCTGCAAAATGCAAAAAGCATTAAAAATGCATAGGTGTGAATCCAGCCTTAGGCCCCATTCACACTAGCGCGTTTTTTGATGCATTTTGCATTTTGCAGAAATGCACGGGAATTTTTTAACATGGGTTCCTATGGAACATGTTCACATCAATGCTTTTTTGTATCTCTGCGTTTTTGGAAAGGGTCGGGGACTTTTTTTCATGCAAAAAGCAGCGTTTTGCATGTAATGGTTTTCAATGGACAAGCATCAAAAACGCAAGTGCACCGTTTTTGCAGCGTTTTTGATGCGTTTTTGGTGCGTTTTTGGTGCGTTTTTGCCGTTTTTTTTTTTTTTTTTGTAATTTTTTTTAAGACTGTAAAAAAAAATGAAAAAAAAAAAAAAACGCAAATCGCGGCAAAAACGCGGCAAAAACGCGGCTCAAAAACGTGCCAAGCATGAAAAAAAAACCTCCAAAAACGCTCAAAAGCAACATGCATAGGTGCCTGGCTCGATTCACACCTATGCATGTTGCTTTTGAGCGTTTTTGGAGGTTTTTTTTTCATGCTTGGCACGTTTTTGAGCAGAGTTTTTGCCGCGTTTTTGCCGCGTTTTTGCCGCGATTTGCGTTTTGCGTTTTTTTTTTTTTTTTCATTTTTTTTACAGTCTTAAAAAAAAATTACAAAAAAAAAAATAAAATAAAAAAAAAAAAAAAAACGGCAAAAACGCACCAAAAACGCTGCAAAAACGGTGCACTTGCGTTTTTGATGCTTGTCCATTGAAATCCATTACATGCAAAACGCTGCTTTTTGCATGAAAAAAAGTCCCCGACCCTTTCCAAAAACGCAGAGATACAAAAAAGCATTGATGTGAACATGTTCCATAGGAACCCATGTTAAAAAATTCCCATGCATTTCTGCAAAATGCAAAATGCATCAAAAAACGCGCTAGTGTGAATGGAGCCTTACACTCACTATGCAGTGCTAGGTGCTGGCGAGGACAATTGGCATGCCCAAGTGCTGTTACGGGGGACAGTAGACAGTCCAACCCAGAGCCAAGCCAGAATTTACACACTGATTATGGAAAGGCCTCCAGCAGGGGAACCTTCCAGGGAATGTAAGGAGCAGCAGAGGGGGTGAGTTATCTAGCAAACCAATCCAGTTTTGAAGTACTCTGTGGTATGAATGCAAAAACCTTGTATAGAATTAGTAAACTATATTAATTAAATACATAAGAAATGTCCTTAAAATTAAACTGTATGAAATATTTAACCTTCTTATTGCAGAGACCCCAGAAGCACCCTCTATTAGACTGAAACCTTCATACACTGTGTATACTAAAGAGGAATCTTTTACTTTGACCTGCTCACCACCAAATGGTATATCAGCAAAAGGAATACAGTATTACCAGGAAAAGAAGAAAATTCATGAAGGGGATCCATTGCACAGAGATTATACAATATCTGCGTCCTCGGAAAAGGCTTCTGGGAAATATGCATGTAAATATTGGGTGGAAATAAATGGACGGAACATCAGCTCATCAGAGAGTGACTATGTGACAGTCATTGTAACAGGTGGGAAATTATTAACACAACTTGAATTAAACAAGACTTGTTTCAAATATGGTTTCATATTTATCAGAGTGGCGGCTGCTCCATTAGGGACACCCCCTATCCATGCGTCCCGCCTCCTAACCTACATGTGGGGCGCTGGACGCATAGATTCCAAAGGGGTTTTTTGATTTTTTTTTTTAAGCACGTCATTAGAGTCAGAGGCCCTAATACACTTCAAAAAAGCGTGGGCTTGGGGCGCAGAGCACTGCGCCCTGATCCCAGCCAGTGGTGTGACAATGAATATTCCCTATTTTCACACTGATTCTCCTCCTGGCCAATCAGGAAGCGAGTCTTGAGACCCATTTCCTGATTGGCCGAAAGCAGAAGCAATCCTATTGGCCTAGGAGGAGAAGGGAGGAGGAGGGAGGAAACGCATGGCTGTCATGATGCCGAGGAGGAGGCGCAGGAGAAGCCGCACCATAGATGGTGTAAGTGTAGGGCCAACCAACTGACCGGGGTGGGTGGTTGTGGGTGCATTGTTTGCTGCGCCCTCCAAAAAAAAAACAGCCGCCACTGATATTTATACAGATGTGGTAGAATGGGGATATGGTAAAGTGGAAGTCTAATTATATGGATTTAAGTTGTGTTTCTACTTTACGATTTTACTGATAGGCAAAGATTAACCACTTGCCTACTGGGCACTTTTACCCCCTTCCTGCCCAGGTCAATTTTTACTTTTCAGTGCTGTTTCACTTTGAATGACAATTGTCCGGTCATGTGTAACGTGGTCAATCCGCGCTACCCCCAGTGGATATTAATGAAAACAATATATGAAAAATATTTATATAAAAATATTACAGTGAATGTTAATACTTATGTGACAGGTGCTGCAATCTAAAAAAAAACTGAATATTCAGCTTGGAAGTGTAATGTGAAAAAATAGAAGCGCAACCCAAACAAAAAAAAACAAAGGAAAAGAAAAAATCAAGTGTGTGCAGAAAAGAAACACTAATTAATGTAATGTCCCATCAGGACAAATCAACCAACTGAGAACATGTACCAGCAAACTAATGAATTGTCTGAATGAAACCTGTGTTAGGATATAAATTTTAAATTATACATGTGTGCTAACATTAAAACACAGAAAAAAATCCATAGAGTGTTCTATAAAGTCCAATAAAGGATGCACGTAGAAAAACTCCCAAATGGTCCTTTCCAAAATGTATTCACACACTATAGCCAGCAGATGATAAATGATAAGAAATGCCGGATGGCCGCTTACCAGAACCGTGGGACTTCTATTACGGAGGTCTAATGGGCACAGACAGGAGGAAACACTCAGGCAAGGGCGGTGGATTTAAACATCCGTCCAGCTTCTCTCCTCCAGCGGTAAAAACCTGGCTCCACTGAGCTCCGTGGGACCCACACTGGCGAGCAGGAATGGGGGCTTCCAGAATGTATGTCATAGGAATAAAGAAGAGGGCTTCATAGTGCAGTCCGTTTAAATTAAAAATTAATTTATTAAAATGCCGACATGCACATAAACTGGCAGACTCTTCAAAGCGAAAGGAAAAAACACAACCATGGCTCATGCCTGCTGGCTGGTATGCAGTTACGTCAAATCCTCTAGCTCCGCCCGACGCTGCGTTTCTCCGTACAAGGCATCTACGGGGAAGGAGGCTAGCCTTCTAGGCTGTACTAATAGGTGGCACTGATGGGCACTGATAGGTGGCACTGATAGGGAGCATTGAAGGGCACCCGAGAGGTGGCACTGATAGGCAGCACTGATGGCCACTGATAAGTGTCACTGATGGCCACTGATAGGCGGCACTGGTAGGTGGCACTGATTGCTAGCACTAGTGGGCACTGATTAGCAGCACTGGTGGGCACTGTTGGGACTAATGTCCCTGTAACAGAAGCCAGTTATCTGCTTTCTTCGTCTCTCCTCACTTAGAGAAAAGCCGATAACCGGCTTGTGTTTACATTCTATGATCAGCCATCATTGGCTGACAGCTGATCATGTGGTAAAGGGCCGCTGTGAATGGCCCTTTACCCTGATCTGGGATCAGCTGAGTCAAAAGGACTCAGCGCTCAAAAAGCTTGCCACCCGCGCGGGACGCCCATGTACGCCCTCCCGGCATTGTAAGCCCATGTTGTAGTCGTCTTTTGGCTACGGGCAGAAAGTGATTAAAGGAAATCTATGGTCACAGCATTCACTTTTATTTTAGAACATCAGCGTAGTTATATTTAACAATCCAATAGAAGCCTACTTGAAAAATCTCCTTTCATGTTGTGAGTGCTGCTGCTCTCCTGGCCGTCTCTTTCCACAACTTCTTGGATTCAACTGTAGTGCGCCAGTGATCAGCAGATTGCCGGTGTCATGCAGGTCTACTGCAGACCTGGACCGTGCTTTTTAAATTTCAGGACAGTGGGGGGGGGGGATCCCCACTAGCTATCAGCTAGCGGGGGGGAGGGGTGGACGGAACATCAGCTCATCAATATTCTATATTAATTATACGTCTTAAATTAAAGCTAATAATTGTTCTTCTATGGTCTTCACAGACAAGTTTTCATTTTCGAGCGCAATAAATTGTCTTTATAATAATGCTTTTTCAGCCCTTACACTTACTATGTAGTGCTAGGTGCTGGCGAGGACAATTTGCATGCCCAAGTGCTGTTACGGGGGACAGTAGACAGTCCAAACCAGAGCCAAGCCAGAATTTACACACTGATTATGGAAAGGCCTCCAGCAGGGGAACCTTCCTGGGAACGTAAGGAGCAGCAGAGGGGGCGAGCTTTCCAGCAAAACTTTTAGTCCAGTTTCAGGCTGGATTCACACCTATGCATTTTAGTGCTTTTTGCATTTTGCAGATTTGCACTACAGAATGTGTTCCATAGGAAACCATGGTAAATGGCACAGTGATTATACAATATCTGCGTCCTCGGAAAAGGCTTCTGGGAAATATACATGTAAATATTGGGTGGAAATGAATGGACGGAACATCAGCTCATCACAGAGTGACTATGTGACAGTCATTGTAACAGGTGGGAAATTATTAACACAACTTGAATTAAACAAGGCTTGTTTCGAACATGGTTTCATATTTATACAGATGTGGTAGAATAGGGATGTGGTACAGAGGAAGTCTAATTATATGGATTCAAGGTTTGTTTCTACTTTACAATTTTACTGATAGGGAAAGATTAACCAGTTGCCTACTGGGCACTTTTACCCCCTTCCTGCACATTCCAATTTTCAGCTTTCAGCGCTATCGCACTTTGAATGACAATTGGGCGGTCATGCAACACTGTCCCCAATGAAATTGTTGTCATTTTTTTCACACAAATAGAGCTTTTTTGGTGGTATTTAATCACCACTGGGTTTTTTATTTTTTGCTAAACAAACAAAAAAAAGGATGAAAATTTTGAAAAAAAAAAAAATTCATAGTTTGTTATAAAATTTTGCAAACAGGAACTTTTATTAAATTGTATGAAATCTTTAACCTTATTGTAGAGACCCCAGAGACACCCTCTATCAGACTGACACCTTCATACACTGTGTATACTAAAGAGGAATCTTTTACTTTGACCTGCTCACCACCAATTGGTATATCAGCAAAAGGAATACAGATTTACCAGGAAAAGAAGAAAATTCATGAAGGGGATCCATTGCACAGTATTTATGCAATATCTGCATCCTCGGAAAAGGCTTCTGGGAAATATGCATGTAAATATTGGGTGGAAATAAATGGACGGAACATCAGCTCATCACAGAGTGACTATGTGACAGTCATTGTAACAGGTGGGAAATTATTAACACAACTTGAATTAACAAGGATTGTTTCTAATATGGTTTCATATTTATACAGATGTGATAGAATAGGGATGTGGTACAGTGGAAGTCTAATTATATGGATTCAAGGTTTGTTTCAACGTCATGATTTTACTGATAGGCAAAGATTAGGGGAAATCTATGGTCACAGCATACACTTTTATTTTATAACACCAGCATTGTAATAGCATTACAAAGAATAGTTATATTTGACAATCCAATAGAAGCTTACTTGAAAAATCTCCTTTCATGTTATGATTGCTGCCTGCCTGCTGGCTGTCTCTTTCCAAAGCTTCCGGGATCTCCTGCACGCTTTCAAGCCTTACCTCTGCTTTTTGCTTAATTTTTTTAAGGACTATATATCCCATGGTACCTTGCTGCTTGCAAGCAGTGATTTCTGTACTGACTCTGCCTTCTAAAACGACTCCTCTCAGCACCTCTGTAGTTCAGAAGACAAGCTCTGTGAAATGTGTGACACAGCAGTGCCTACTAACAGGGCATAGTGATTACATGTCACAGAATTCAAGGAAGTAAATGTGTTAGGATCTTCACAAAGTAAGTTTTAAACATTCAAGATCAATAGGAGTAGACTAGAAATTTCAGGGTATAAATGAATATATGATTTTACATTTTGACCATAGATACACTTTAACCACTTCCGGACGGCCCACCGTCGTTATACGTTGGTACCTTGAAGGAGGATATCATTGTTATGGCAGCAGCTAGCTGCCATAACCCCGGTATCCTCTTCTTCAGTGGGTGGGCTACTACAAGATAAAAGTGGCCTCTGTGGCAGGTTCACCGCAAGATCACTTTTATCGGCGGCGGGAGAGGGGGCCCCCCTCCCGCCGCACTCCGGTGCCCTCCACCAATTACCGGAGCCGTTGGCAGCGGCAGAGACGATCGCGTCCGTCCCTTGCCTGGGTTTGGAGACGAGTGAGGGGAAGATGGCCCCCATCCGTCCGTCCCCATATCACTGCAGGGCAGAAGCGACGTCAAAACGTCACTTCCGCCCATAGCTCTTAAAGGGCCATTTTTTTTTCACTTTTTTAAATGACAAAATTGTTTATTTTTTTATTTTTATTGCATTTTAATGTAAATATGAGATCTGAGGTCTTTTTGACCCCAGATCTCATATTTATGAGGTCCTGTCATGCTTTTTTCTATTACAAGGGAAGTGACACAATTTAAAAAAAAAAAAACAGTGTAAAAATGTAAAAAAAAAAGGTAAAATAAATAAGGGGAAAAAAATTTTTTTAAACGCGTCCCATCCCGACGAGCTCGCGTGCATATGCGAGCCCACATATGAAAATGGTGTTCAAACCACACATGTGAGGTATCGCCACAATCGGTAGAGGGAGAGTAATAATTCTAGACCTCCTCTGTAACTTAAAACATGCAACCTGTAGAATTTTTTAAATGCCGCCTATGGAGATTTTTAAGAGTAAAAGGTTGTCGCCATTCCACAAGCGGGTGCAATTTTGAAGCGTGACATGTTGGGTATCATTAAAAAAAATTGGGCTAGCTTTACCGTTGTCTTGTTTTTTAATTCAAAAAAGTGTATTTTTTCAAAAAAAAGTACGCTTGTAGGACCGCTGCGCAAATACGGTGTGACAGAAAGTATTGCAACGACTGCCATTTTATTCTCTTTTTATTCTCTAGGGTGTTAGAAAAAAAATGTATAATGTTTGGGGGTTCTAAGTAATTTTCTAGCAAAAAAAAAACTGTTTTTAACTTGCACAACAAATCTCAGAAAGAGGCTCGGTCCTTAAGTGGTTAACCGCAAAATCACGTACCTGTACGTCATTCTGCAATAAGTGGTTGTATCATTTTTTTAGAGCCGACGGTCAGCTTTCTTGTAATAACAACCAATGCAGGTAAGCAGCTGCTCGATTCTTATCACAAGCAGTGGGAGGGGAAGACCCCCCCCTTCGTCTTCCGCCGCTCTACCTAGGCTCTCCCATCCAGCCGGCACATCCGCCAGTTGGCCAGAGACCCAAACAAAGCCAAAATTGGCTTTGATCGGGTCTCAGATCTAGAAACACGTTCCGGTTTACTAGAACCTCAAAGGTGCCAGATTTAATTATGTCAGTATTCAAAACAGCTAAACTTGGCGTTTTGAAAGCTTTTAAGTGCAAAGGAGGGATTTGGAGTCTTATAGACCCCAGATCCCTCCAAACAAATACTTGACACGTGACTTTTACTGACACAAGGGATATTTAAATTCCTTGTGACAGCAATAAAAGTGATAAAAAAAAAATAAAATTAAAGGGACAGTGTAAAAAATTTTCAAAAATAAGAATTCCCGTCCCTCGAGCGCTAAAGTAAACACATATATAAGTCGCACCCGCAAATGTAAACAGTGTTACAAACCACACATGTGAGGTATCACTGCGATTATTAGAGCAAGAGCAATAATTGCTGGGAAGGTCTATTGCTGCTGGTGGGGGAGATCTAGTGTTTCTGTGGGTTCAATCAATGATGGGAGATCTACTGTTGAGGGGGGTCTATTGTTGCTGCCTGCTGGAGAGTCTATTGATGCTGAATACTGGCAGATATGTTTTTGCTGGGAGTAGTTTGCTGTGGGGGGGATCCAAAGTTGCTGTGGAGATCTATTGTTGCTGAATGGATCTATTGTTGCTGTGGGGATCTATAGTTGCTAGGAGTAATCTATAGTTGCTGGGAAGGATCTATTGATGCTGGGAGGGATCTATTGTTGCTGGGAAATCTTTAGTTGCTGGGAGGCATACATTGTTGCTGGGCAGATCTATCGTTGCTGAATATCTATTGTTGCTGGAAGGGATCTATTGTTGCTTGGGAGATATATTGTTGCTGAGGGGGTCTATTGTTGCTGGCTGCAATAGGCCTATTTTACTGGCTTTCATTAGCAAATTCCATGCAAACTACTTAGCACCAAAAATGATAGTTGCTGAGAGGCATATATTTTTGCTGAGCTGATGTATTGTTGCTGAATATCTATTGTTGTTGGAAGGGATCTATTGTAGCTTGGGAGATCTATTGTTGCTGGCTGCAATAGACCTATTTTACTGGCTTTCATTAGCAAATTCCATGCAATCTACTTAGCACCAAAAATGGTACTTGGCTCTGTATTCTCTACACAGGGGGTGGAACCAAGGGACCATGCTCAGAGGTGGGTAGGGGGCCGAGACCAAGAGGTGACTCAGAGAGGGGAAGTACCTGTACCCATTGTCTGAGAAAAAAAGCCATGCCAAAACCATATAATATGAGGTCAACTCTAAACACTTTAAATTTGTATGCAATTCGGCAGGCACTTGCACTACATAGTTGAAGGTAAATCTAAAGGAAATTAAACAAGAAAACTGTATAATGTATGGCCAGCTTTAGGTCACATATAGCTGTTGAAACATGAAGATTATAACACTCTGACCCGCTTAACCAAAAAAAAAATAAAAAATGTTTTGGCTGGAGGTCCTCTTTAAATTCAGTCTCCTCTATTTTTCTGTTACAGATACACCTCCGGCTCCTTTGCTTTCTTTAATTCCGATGCATCCAGTTTACATTAGAGGAGAATCTATCGAACTCACTTGTACTACACCTTTGGGCTCCACACCTAATAGGATTGACTTTTACAAAGACAAACAAAAAATTGAACCGCAGCAATATGGCATAATGAATATATCTACAGCTGACATCACTGATTCTGCTAAATACTCATGTCAGTACATTAAAAACATTCTCGGAAGAAATATTCATTCAATTCCCAGTGATGAAGTCACAATTAAAACAGTAGGTAAGAAACTTATGTACAGTAATGGTGTGTTAAGAAATTATAACACATGGCTTAGTGCTAAGGTTCAGTTTAAGGGGAACGTATAATAGTTTTTTAAATCAATACATTTTTGTAATTTTAGCACTGTTTTAAAGAGTCTCCTCATGCACCATCCATAAAAGTAAAGTCTTTACACCCTGTTTATGTGTAGCAAAGTCCCGAGCCCCTGAAGTCCAATCGTGACCTCCAGAGTTAAGGACAGCCGACTTCCTTCAGTGTAGAGTGGGTTGCAAGGCACAGTGATTGTAATGCAAGATGAACAGGTGGGCACCAGAAAATTTTTGAATGCAAAGAGATTTATTGCCTCTTAAACAGAACTGTGGGAGAGAGGATAAGGGCCAGGACACCCTTTAGGTAGATGCAATGTTAACTGGCAGACTCCGATACTTCAATAGGTAGACAGCTATACAGGTAAAGGCCTCCAGCCGGACACCATTTCTGTATAGGTAGGACTGCTGTCTCCTATGGCAACAATCTTGTAGCTGTTAGTAACGGTAAAGATATTCAACTATCTGCAACACGAACAGTTCTCTTTACCCCACACTCACTCACTGTGGGTCTTCACTCAACGAGCTCCCAGTCTCTCTCACTAGACTTCAGATCCACTAGCCACTGGATCCCCTGAGCTCTTTCACTGTAGCACTCGGTATCTTCCTCAAGCATCACCCCGCTTCGCTGCTGGGTCCCTGGCTTGACACTCACAGATATTCCTCAAGCTTCACCCCTGCTTACACGTTAGGTCCCTGGCTTGGCACTCCACAAGTGTCACCTCTGCAGACCCGCTGAGTCCCTGACTTGGCACTTGCTCATGCTTTCCCACTTCTTCACCGTCCCCGGTTTGCGAGAAGTCTGCTCTGGTACTGGCCTCAGCTTACTCAAAATGGTCTCCGGTAGCAAGGTGGATGGTCCCTTTGTGGCGACAGCTTCCCCTCTACCTCTGACCACGACTGGTTCCCCGGCCGGTGGAACCGTCACTTCTGGTTGGCCTACAAGCCCGCAGTCTAGAACCATGAACTAATTTTGGATAGGCTCTCAGATAACCTAGCAGCCAGATATCCCCGGGATAGGCCTTAGGTTTTTGGCCTAGCAGCAGGGGCAATACAACACACGTCCATCCAGACAGCCGTCCAGGTGGCACAGAACCCCGATCACCTGACTCCACCCAAATAAATAGGTTCTCCCAGCAGGCCAAGGGACCCAAGAAGATCCCTGCCTATTGACTGAGACACCCCATTCATTCCTAATCTGTCCTTGCAATGCCCTCGTCTTATATAATGTTACCAGATACCCAGCCATCTAGCGACAGAAGAGAGAAGTGCAGCAATTCCAGAATTAGGGTGAAATCAATTGACCTACTAACAATTGGCCAAGGCAACTATCACTTGACAAATACATTTAATAGCAACCCTGCCTAAACATCAGGGTGCTACACCCCCCCCCCCCCCCCCCCGCCTAGGAAAACGTCTCAGAGTTTGCAGAGAAATAATTAATAAGTAAAGTAAGTAAACATGTATAACATACAGTGGGGACGGAAAGTATTCAGACCCCCTTAAATTTTTCACTTTTTGTTATATTGCAGCCATTTGCTAAAATCATTTAAGTTAATTTTTTTCCTCATTAATGTACACACAGCACCCCATATTGACAGAAAAACACAGAATTGTTGACATTTTTGCAGATTTATTAAAAAAGAAAAACTGAAATATCACATGGTCCTAAGTATTCAGAACCTTTGCTGTGACACTCATATATTTAACTCAGGTGCTGTCCATTTCTTCTGATCATCCTTGAGATGGTTCTACACCTTCATTTGAGTCCAGCTGTGTTTGATTATACTGATTGGACTAGATTAGGAAAGCCACACACCTGTCTATATAAGACCTTACAGCTCACAGTGCATGTCAGAGCAAATGAGAATCATGAGGTCAAAAAGAACTGCCTGAAGAGCTCAGAGACAGAATAGTGGCAAGGCACAGATATGGCCAAGGTTACAAAAATTTCTGCTGCACTTAAGGTTCCTAAGAGCACAGTGGCCTCCATAATCCTTAAATGGAAGACGTTTGGGACGACCAGAACCCTTCCTAGAGCTGGCCGTCTGGCCAAACTGAGCTGTCGGGGGAGAAGAGTCTTGGTGAGAGAGGTAAAGAAGAACCCAAAGATCACTGTGGCTGAGCTCCAGAGATGCAGTTGGGAGATGGGAGAAAGTTGTAGAAAGTCAACCATCACTGCAGCCCTCCACCAGTTGGGGCTTTATGGCAGAGTGGCCCGATGGAAGCCTCTCCACAGTGCAAGACACATGAAAGCCTGCATGGAGTTTGCTAAAAAAACACCTGAAGGACTCCAAGATGTTGAGAAATAAGATTCTCTGGTCTGATGAGACCAAGATAGAACTTTTTGGCCTTAATTCTAAGCGATATGTGTGGAGAAAACCAGGCACTGCTCATCACCTGTCCAATACAGTCCCAACAGTGAAGCATGGTGGTGGCAGCATCATGTTGTGGGGGTGTTTTTCTGCTGCAGGGACACGACAACTGGTTGCAATCGAGGGAAAGATGAATGCGGCCAAGTACAGGGATATCCTGGACAAAAACCTTCTCCAGAGTGCTCAGGACCTCAGACTGGGCCGAAGGTTTACCTTCCAACAAGACAATGACCCTAAGCACACAGCTAAAATAACGAAGGAGAGGCTTCACAACAACTCCGTGACTGTTCTTGAATGGCCCAGCCAGAGCCCTGACTTAAATCCAATTGAGCATCTCTGGAGAGACCTAAAAATGGCTGTTCAGCAACGTTTACCATCAAACCTGACAGAACTTTCTCCAACCCACAACCAAGCACACGTGGCAGTACTTCCTTATCCTCCTCTGCAGAGTGGGGGCTCCCCCACCAATGGATTGGTGCAGATACTTTCTGGAAACTTCAGCGCCCACCTCTTCTGACTCGCGGCGCGCCAAAACTTTAATAGAGTCCGTTTTAATCCTTGCAGCACTGCCGTAAAGTGTCAAAAGACCAGGCTGGCACTCTCCCATGAGCATTGAGACATGCCGGTTCTTCCCCACATTGTTAGAATGCACAATAACACAGTCTATATGAAGTAAAGATGTTACTTGCCACTTTCCCATGGAGCCAGACGAAATCCCAATGAAGCTGTGGCCAGTTTCTAGGGGTGACTGCTGCAGGAATAACGCCTTTGCCCTACGTTGGGCACCAAATGTAGCAAAGCCTTGGGGCCCCTGAAGCCCAATGGTGACCTCCAGAGTTAAGGACAGCCGACATCCTTCAGTGTAGAGTGGGTTACAAGACATGGGGTGTAATGGGTGTAATGCAAGATGAAAAGGTGGGCGCCAGACACTTTTTACTTCAATCGATTTTTATTAAAATTTTTCATATATAACAGAAGTAAGTAGACAAGTAAACATAAAGAAAAACAAATAACAGTATCTGTCGAGTTATGTTAGATTGTATCGTTAATCTTCTATATATACCTACATATGGGGTAGTATAGCAACAGCAAGATGGATAATACGTTCGTTATTCATTTGTTAGGTTTTCGGTATAGGACGGAGGTAGGAGGGTTGAATACCATCCTGGACACCCCTGTGGGTGCAATACTGTGTCCGGGTTGGAGACAACCCTATCCCTCTCATAATGTATACCTTAATCCTGTAGATCTATATTTTCAAGGTAAGTCAAATATTAAACTTTAAACCATTGAACAAGAACAATAGAATTCCTAGATAGTGAGGTTAGGAGCAAAGAGCCCTGACAATTCCTGGGGAGCTAGTCCAGTTTATCCATGGTTGCCACAATCTATAGCTTGATCTTTGTTTTTGTTTCTTAATGTTAGTGATCATCAATGAAGTGTACGTGGGTGGTGTTCACCACATCACCCAGTGTGGGCAGGTCAGGTTTTTTCCATTTTCTGGTAATGTTGAGTCTCACTAACAATAATATATGCATTATGATATGTCTAACTGGTTTTGGGTAGAGTTCCATGTCGAGAGATAATAGTGCTAGTGTAGGCCTCAGGGGGATTATTGTTTGGGTAATTTCAGAGAGTAAGTGGGAGATTGATTTCCAATAATGTGTTAATTGGGGTATTTCCAAAATATATGGAGCATATCTCCCCTCTGTCCACACATCCTCCAGCATTTATCGTCTAGTTTTGGACAATCTATCAGGGGTAAGGTACCAGCGTTGTGTCAGTTTGATTTGTATGTGGAGTTGCAGGCTTTAGCCCATTGATCCACGGTATAGGTACATCCTAGATCCGATTCCCAGTAATGGTGTTGTTTTGGTAAAGATACTCTTTTGTTGAAGGAGATTATAAAAAAGTGAGTTTCCCTTTTGGTGTGGTGTGGGGGTTCTAAAAAAGATCCAAGCCAATTGGGGAATTTGCCAGGATCACGGAGGAAGCATGGCAATGCAATGTTGAGTGCGGATGTAAAAGAAAAGGTCTGAGTTTGGGGGGGTTGCACACTGTGACTTGCCGATCTGGGGGGGGGGGTTGCACACTGTGTTTCGCTGATCTGGGTGGGGGGTTAGATTGTTTTTGTGCACACTGTGACCATACAGTATGTCCCCTAATATAATCCCCCCCTAATCAGTCTGTCCCCTAGTGCAGTCCTCCCGTTTCCCAGGTCAGTCTGTACCACTGTATAGTCCCCCCACGTCAGTATGTACCCCAGTATGATCCATATAGGTCAGTCTGACTGACCTGGGGGGATTGTACTGAGGAACAGACTGACCTGGGGAGGAATTATACTAGGGGACAGACTGACATAGGGGGATTATAATGGTGACAGACTGACTTGGGGGCAGTGGCAGAACTACCAGGGTCAAAGGTCGCACTTGCGACCGGCCCTGGTGTTCCGGCATTGTAGGGAGCCCCAGTGGGGTTGCTGACCGGAGGGCCATGATTTCAGAGCGTTACTCTCATAGAGCCCAGAGCCTGCACTTACAGTTCCCCCTCCCTTCTCACTTGCACGGATGGGAGAGGAAAGAGCTGATCTGCTCCTTCCCCACTTGCCCCTCTCCTCCTGTGTGCACCGCGGGAAGCCCAGCAGCTGAATTTTATCATTTACACTCCCTACGGTGCACACAGGGGAGAGGGGCAGGAGGAGGGAGGGGGAACTGTGGAGCGAGGGGGAACTGTCAGTGCAGGCTCTGGGTTGTATGTGAGAGACAGAGCGTCAGAGGTGGCACTGATGGGCACTGATAGGCAGCATCAATGAGCACTGATAGGTGGCACTGATAGATGGCATTGATGAGCATTGAAAGGCAGCACTGATGGGTAATAATAGACGGAATTGCAAATAGAGGACCCCTCAGCCCTGCACTCTACACATAGCACAACCCCTAACCCTGCACTCTGCACATAGAGGACCCCTCAACCCTGCATTCTACATCTAGAGGACCCCTCAACCCTGCACTCTTCACATAGCACATCCCTTAACCCTGCAATCTGTACTTAGAGGACTCCTCAACCCTGCACTCTGCATATAGTGCACTCCTCAACCCTGCATTCTGCATATAGTGCACTCCTAAATTCTGGTATATAACAATGCCTCACTGTTTTGTGCAGTTTAGCCACACCCACAATTTGATGCAGAGATAATGATGTGCAGTAACCTCTAGCAACCAATCAGTGAACAGCAATGATCTGCTGTAATCTCTAGCAACCCATCAGTGAGCAATAATGATGTGCAGTACCCTCTAGCAACCAATCAGTGAGCGTTAAGGATCTGCAGTAACCTCTAGCAATCAATCATTGAGCAGTAATGATGTGCAGCAACCTCTAGCAACCACTCAGCAAGCATAAATGATGTGCAGTAACCTCTAGCAACCAGTTAATGAGCGGCAAAGATGTGCTGCAACCTCTGGCTACCAATCAAATCGCTACCTGATCTGCTGCAGTAAACTGATTTTGAGTCTAGCTGATATCATATTTCTTAGGTGAGAGGGGGGGGGCAAGAAAATGTTTGCCCAAGGTCCAATGAATAGTAGAGACGGCCCTGACATTATTTCTTTCGCTTTCCACATTGCATAGGATGTTGAGTGCATTAAATTATGCAATACCTCTAGAGGAATTTGGAGAGTGGATTTGAGAGGGTGTGATGAGCTACTTTTTATAAATCGGTCCCAGGTTTTGAGTGTTGCTAAAATAGTTGGATTTTTGGAGGGATTTTAGCTCCAAGTGTAATAGAGAATAGCCATGTAGATAAATTGCCACCTGGAATAGTGGAAGCTTCTATTTTCCCCATAATGTGGAGGGGGGAGATAGAAACCATTCTTTTGTTTGTGTGAGCAAAGAGGCCAAGTAATAATCATAAAAGTCTACGTAGCCAAGTTCCAACCACCTAGCGTTGTTTAATTAGTTTTACACGAGTGCACCTAGCCCTGCCATATGAATTTAGATAGTATAGTTTAAAGTAGCTAGTGGGAATTGGGTTTGGGAGGGTTCTAAATAGATAGAGGATTTGGGGAAGATTAGGCATTTTAAAAGCGAAGCGCCCCATTCATGAGAATTTAAACAACACCAGGGATGCACGACTTTAGGAGCCAGTGGTCGAGTCCATAACGTTATCTGGGACCAAATTGAAGTCTCCACAGATCAGCAGATGGCCTTGTTAGACTTTTTTCGCTGTAGATAGAGTCCTTTTGAGGAAGTGCATCTGGCATTGGTTCAAGGCGTAGATGGAGTCTAAAGTATATTGTACATTGTTAATAGTACTAAGTAGGATGATGTAACGTCCTTCCAGATCTGTAATGTATTTATGGAATTGAAAGGAAATAGTGTTCCTGATGGCTATTAAAACGCCTCTTTGTTGTTTTAGAATAGCAGGCTTGATATGTATGTGGGAACTGCCTATGTTGACACTGGGGAGATTCATCTTGAGCAAAATGTGTCTCTTGGACGCAAAGGATATCACATTTAAGCGATAGCGCTGATTTCCACATGAAGGCTCATTTTGCCGAATGATTTAGGCCCTTTGCTTTTCGGGATAGTATAGTGCTGAAGGACATTATAATGGGTGGTGGTGTGTAGCTTGGTTATAGTTGACTTACGGTTGAAGTAGATCGGTGGATGTGTCCACAGGAATGCAGTTGTTGTTGATGGAGGAAGTCTGTACTTGGATGCTCTGAGTGGGACTGCAAGAGCATTCTTTCGTCAAGGATCTAAAGAAAGGTATAACACTTAGCTTCCAGATTAAGGTTGCAAGAGGTTGCGAGAGTGCTAAAAAGACTACGACAGAAATAGAAATGAAAAATACAACTTAAAATAAACAGACAGTCACGTCAGCAGTGTGCAACTCTTGAGAGATGCTGACTGAACTTGGGGGAAAGTTCAAAAATCTGGTTGGTTGAGCATAAAGCCAGACCGGACTTATTGCTGTTGCCTAGTGATGGTAGGGCAAGGATCTTCACTTGTGTTTTGGTCTTGATGTTCCCACAGTTATGCCCAAAGTGAAAGGGGTTGGGTTTTCCGTGTGTATCCGGCAGGTTGCGTGGGGGGTTCCGGGATGATACCCCAAGAGTGGAGAAGTTTCATTCCTCCTTCAATGGTAGAAATTGTGTGGTGGGCTCCATTGTAATTGGCCAGTATAGTTGTTGGATGGCGCCACCTGTAGGCTGTCTTATGGTTAGTTAGGGCTTTTGTCACTGTTTTCAGTTGCCTTCTCATTTGCAAGGTGAATTGTGAGAGATCAGCAAACAGTTGGATATCTGAGTATGGTGCTGGAAGGGTGGATACTTCCCTTGTCTTTGATAAGATTTTCTCTTTAGCCTGATAGAAGTGGATCCTCAGGAGTACATCTCTGAGGACAGCTTCTTCTAGGTGGCGTGGTTTAGGTATTCTGTGAATACGGTTAATAGTGAGCTCTATTGGTGATAATTCTGGCAGTAGTGCAGAAAACATGGTGCTAGCATACTTGTGCAACTCTGTGGGTGGAATGGACTCAGGAATGCCGTGTATTTTAATGTTATTGTGGCAAGAGTGGTCCTTGAGATTCGCCAGCTTTGCTTTGATCCACATAGTGTCATCTTTTTGTTCTGTATATGCATGTGCTAAGTCATTCACTGTGTCAGTGCATTTCTCCATTTTGGTTTCCATATGTTACACTCTATCTCCCATATGCTTCATCTCCAGAGAAAACTTCAGGGAAGAGAGATTTGTCATGGAAGAGGATTGGAGGGACATGAACATATTCTTCATTGTGGTATCTAACACAGGCTGCCCTGATGTAGGGAATGCAGCTATGGAGGATTGCAGTGAGGAGATTGCATTATCATTGTGCAGGCCTGTACTCACTGTGTCTGTGGCCTGGTAAAAGGGGTCCATCCGCATCCTCAATTTTGCTGGGCTCTGGGAGACTGGAGATGATGGAGAGGAGTTGTGGGGAGGAGAGGATGCTGATCCACACCTCATTTCATGTGGATCATCATCAGGGAGATCCGTATATGCCGCGGATGATCATGCTGCGGCCCCGGCGGCGCCATCTTGGCTTCTTCCCTGTACCCGGCCAGGCTGAAAGAAGAAGGCAGTGAACTCTTTTGGGCCTCTCTCCTGGCTCCGCTTGTGGGACATTAGTGCAGTGAGTGCCGTGGGAACGTAGGGGCTGTCTGGGGGTTCTCGATGAGGCTGTTTTTCTGCCTGTTAGCAGTGTTTGGTCGGCCGTGAGGAGCTCTGAGCTCAGGCTGCCATCTCGAGTGTGCACAAGCCACGCCCCCGCGCCAGACACTTTTTGAATGCAGAGAGATTTATTGAGGGTGATTTACAAAAGCCGTGCGCCATCAGTAGAGGCGCACAGCGGGGCGCAATGCACATTTCAATATTTATGAAATGGTGCGCCGGTAACAGAGCTCGATTCCCCATTTACTATAGTGATCTTGGCGCACGGGAGAGTGCAATCTGTGCACCACTATGGACATGGCGCACGGCATCTCCAATTCAATATTGACAGAAGATGGCGGTGCCAATATTATGGGGTGATGTGAGGAGGTTTAGTAACAACTGCCCAAGTAACAAATATGCCCAAAATAGAATGAGAAAGTAACTTTTTCAGAGAAAGCCTGCTGTACCCACAAGTATGTTTAGAACTGTGTGAGATCAATGTAAGCAGTGCGCAAGCGCAAGTGGCTCCTGCGCTCGTCCACATGAGTTTGCGCACCTCTAATCTTGACAATTTTTTTTTTACGCTGGTTCACTTTTATGTATTTTTTTATGGAGATTTGCACACAGGTCATGTTAGCATGTTATGTTGCCAACATAGGGGGTGTGCCTATATATCAAGAATAATGTACAAGTGAATGTGAGAGGGTAGAGCTCCAAAGGGATGAAGCTAAGGGGAAAATACTGGGAGTATGCTATAGGCCCCCTAACCTGAGGGAGGAAGTGGAGACAGATCTCCTATCACAATTTGGATTAGCAGCAAGGATGGGAAGTGTTATCATAATGGGGAATTTTAATTATCCAGACATAGACTGGGCAGAGGGAACCGCGCATTCATTTAAGGCTCGCCAGTTTCTTAATGTCTTGCAGGACAATTTTATTGGTCAGATGGTAGACGCACCAACTAGAAATAAAACATTACTGGATCTACTGATTACCAACAATACAGACCTGATCACGGATGTGGAAATACGGGGCAATTTAGGTAACAGCGATCACAGGTCAATTAGTTTCAGTATAAATCACACAAATAGGAAACATAAAGGGAATACAAAGACACTGAATTTCAAAAGAGCCAACGTCCCTAAACTACAAACCTTGCTAAAAGGCATAAATTGGGATAAAATATTAGGAACAAAGAATACGGAGGAGAGATGGGTTTGCTTTAAGAACATATTAAATAAGGGCATTAGCCAATGTATCCCACTGGGTAATAAATTTAAAAGAGCCAACAAAAGTCCTGGATGGTTTAACTCCAATGTAAAAATGCATATAAAAGCAAAGGAAAGGGCCTTCAAAAAATACAAGGTTGAGGGATCATCCTTAGCATTCAGGCTTTATAAAGAATGCAACAAGAAATGTAAGGGTGCAATTAGGACGGCTAAGATAGAACATGAAAGACACATAGCAGAGGAGAGCAAAAAAAATCCCAAGAAATTCTTTAGGTATGTAAACAGTAAAAAAGGAGGACAGACCATATTGGCCCCATAAAGAATGAGGAAGGATATCTGGTTACAAAGGATGGGGAGATGGCGAAGGTATTGAATGTATTCTCCTCAGTCTTCACAAGTGAATCGGGGGGGCTTCAGTAACCAAAACTGCAGTGTTTATCCTCATGACACAACACAGGAAGCACCTCCATGGTTAACAGAGGACAGAATTAAAATTAGACATGAGAAACTTAACATTAATAAATCACCGGGACCAGATGGCTTGCATCCGAGGGTACTTAGGGAACTCAGTCAAGTGATTGCCAGACCGTTGTTCCTAATTTTTACAGACAGTCTACTGACTGGAATGGTACCAGCTGATTGGAAAAAAGCCAATGTAGCACCAATATTTAAAAAGGGCCCAAAATACATTCCTAGTAATTACAGACCAGTTAGCCTAACATCAATAGTATGTAAACTCTTGGAGGGGATGATAAGGGACTATATACAAGATTTTAGTAATAGGAACAGTATCATTAGCAGTAATCAGCATGGATTCATGAAGAATCGTTCTTGCCAAACCAATCTACTAACCTTCTATGAGGAGGTGAGTTGCCACCTAGACAAACGAAGGCCCGTAGACGTGGTGTATCTGGATTTTGCAAAAGCATTTGACACAGTTCTTTTCATGGACGTTTACTGTACAAAATAAGGTCCGTTGGCATGGACCATAGGGTGAGTACATGGATTGAAAACTGGCTACAAGGGCGAGTTCAGAGGGTGGTGATAAATGGGGAGTACTCGGAATGGTCAGGGGTGGGTAGTGGGGTTCCCCAGGGTTCTGTGCTGGGACCAATCCTATTTAATTTGTTCATAAATGACCTGGAGGATGGGATAAACAGTTCAATCTCTGTATTTGCAGACGATATTAAGCTAAGCAGGGCAATAAATTCTCTGCAGGATGTGGAAACCTTGCAAAAAGATCCGAACAAATTAATGGGGTGGGTAACTACATGGCAAATGAGGTTTAATGTAGAAAAATGTAAAATAATGCATTTGGGTGGCAAAAGTATGAATGCAATCTATACACTGGGGGGAGAACCTCTGGGGGAATCTAGGATGGAAAAGGACCTGGGGGTCCTAGTAGATGATAGGCTCAGCAGTGGCATGCAATGCCAAGCCGCTGCTAACAAAGCAAACAGAATAATGGCATGCATTAAAAAGGGGATCAGCTCCAAGGATAAAACGATAATTCTCCCACTCTACAAGACTCTGGTCCGGCCGCACCTAGAGTATGCTGTCCAGTTCTGGGCACCAGTCCTCAGGAAGGATGTACTGGAAATGGAGCGAGTACAAAGAAGGGCAACAAAACTAATAAAGGGTCTGGAGGATCTCAGTTATGAGGAACGGTTGCGAGCACTGAACTTATTCTCTCTTGAGAGGGGATATGATTTCAATATACAAATACCGTACTGGTGACCCTACAATAGAAATGAAACTTTTTCGCAGAAGAGAGTTTAACAAGACTCGTAAAATTAGAAGAAAAGAGGTTTAACCTTAAACTACGTAGAGGGTTCTTTACTGTAAGAGCGTGAGCTGTCTTCACCAATCTAAACTACATCCTTTTTCAGAACATACAACAGGGCCAGCTAGGAAAGGGGCGAGAAGAGCGATCACCCAACCCACTCCTGAACCATACAAGGCCACATGCACTCAACATAACTGGCTTCCCACTAGTTTAAAGGGGCTTTCCACATCTGCAGCCCCCCATCTGCAGCCCCCCACAACCCCAGCCTAGGGTTGTGTGGAAGAGGCCATTGTTCTCCTGAATATGGGAACAAGGTGGTTGACTTTTGGGGTGCCCGAGCCCCTCCTGCCCCCAAGCATCCACCCCCCTTTCATGGGCTGGCTTGCTGTGTGTTTGGCTAGGGGTTTGTTAGTGTGTGTTAGGGGCACAATATTTTTTTAGCTTGGGGTGGTATTTTTCACATGGGGGTTCTCATTTTAAGCCTTAACAGACCCAAATGGCCTTGTTTGTATTGAGGGGGCAGGCTATTTTTTGTTTCATGGACTGTGCATGTGTTTCAATTGCCTCATTAGCACACAAACTGACTGTATGTTATATAAAGCTTGCAGATCGCAAATTTTTATGTTATGTGTTTTGTTAATAATTTGTTTTGCAGATGCATGCTCAATCCAAGCATTTTACACTCCCCCTAAACAATTTTCATGCAACAGATTTCCCAGCTGCAGCTTAACTAGGCTGATTGGAATGGCTAAACACAAAAAGTTGTGATTTGTCTAAAAGCTACTTTCCTGGTGCTTTCATGGCAGCATATTCATGGATTGTGCGTATGCTGCCATGGATAGGCACCAGGAAAGGAAAATTACAGAGAGGTAAGTATTCAATTTTCCATTTTAGCACAGTGGTTCTCAGCCCCAGTCCTCAAGTACCCCCGACAGGATATGTTTTGGGAATTTATCTTAGCTAAAATAGTTGTCCAAAATACCAAGCCATTGACTCTGATTTAAAGTACTTGAGGACAGGTTTGAGAACCATTGATTTAGAGCACTGAGCTAAAATCAAGCTGAAGACAATCCTATTCTAATTGTGGGCATTTGAGGGAAACCAAGTGGGTGTTAGAACCCCTGCTTGTCTTTTTTAGGTTGGGCTTTGTGTCCCTTTTCTGAAAATTGGCTTCACTTCCTGTCACATAGCCAAACAGGAAGTGAGGGTAAAACCCTACCAATGTCTTTACTTGGGGACACACAGGTCAGTTTAACTAGTGTCCCCATTAGGCAAAACATCTACGCAGCTGGAAAGAAATGTAAGCGCAGGACATACATAACGGGGTGGAAGTAAGTACCAGACTGGAATAGGTAGAGGGCGGAAGTCAGGCCAGAGGCAGGCAGCTGGGTGTGGCAAGAGGGGAGGGTAGGGTTAGATGGATTGGTGTGCCTGGGATGATGGGGCACAAAGTTATACCAGAAATCCATAGTTTTTCACGTCTGGACCAGCCACCAGACATTTTGGTCCTACATGTGGGAGGCAATGATTTGGGACTACGTCCCATGCGGCAGGTCATCAAGGATATCCAGTGGGATTTCCTTTGACATGATTATTGTGTGGTTAGAAATTGTGGCCCGCACGTCATGGAGAGGGGCCCGATCGATTGAAAAACTTAATAAGGCCCATATAAAGGTGAATAAGGAGGTGGGCAGGTTCATTGCCCATAATGGTGGGGTGGTTGTCAGGCACTTAGAGCTGGAGATTGATACATGGAGTTACCTGAGAGGGGGTGGTGTGCATCTCAATGCATTCGGGATTGATCTATGGGCTTTGGGCTTGCAGGATGGTATCCAGAGGGTGTTTCTTGTGTGGCAGCGGGGACAAGTATAAGGTGTCACACTTGTGCCGCTGTGGCGGTTGGGTCCTTGACGATGGGTATACAACATGAGGTATTTGATAAAACAGTGGGACCCATCTCAGGTATGGAGTCCTCCCGGTTGGTCTAGTTCAGTCTAGACTACCGGATAGTAAGGTGGTAGGGTTCTGTGGTCAGTTAGCGAGTCCCAAAGCGGTATTTTGTGGCTGGGGACAGAACCTAACTTAGAGGTACCAGAGATTCCAAAGTTGGGAAGATGGGGTCGTCAGGGACCGGCAACAAGTTATTCGGATTGGAGCTGGAGTATTTAATAATGTTTATATTCTATTTTGGTTTTGAGTTAATAAAGGCCGAACCAGCCATTTAAATCCAATACAGTGTCAGTGTCCTTATTTAGTAATAAGTTGGAGTGGTAGGTACAATTTTGAGTTGGAGTAGTAAGTTATCTGAACTACCCTAGTCAAGACATGTACGCAGCTGGAAAGAAATGTAAGTGCAGGACATACATGACTGGGTGGAAGTAACTACCAGACTGGAATAGGTTAAGTCAGGTACTGGTCTGATAAAAATAACTTACTCTTACCGGATAGGAGGAGTCATGGGAAGATGGGGAGGAGCTGTGTGATAGTAGTGTGGGGGTGGAGCAGAGGCACATCATTCGGAGGCAGAAATCGTGGTGGAACGTCCCTCCCTCCCGCCCTAGTGGAAGTGGTTTGGCTGTGGTGAAGAAGACGGCGTCTGCGGTTGGGTCCTTGACGATGGGTATACAACATGAGGTATTTGAGAAAACGGTGGGACCCATCTCAGGTATGGAGTCCTCCCGGTTGGTCTGGTTCAGTCTAAGGTGGTAGGGGTCTGTGGTCAATTAGCGAGTCCTCGAGGCGGTATTTGTTGGCTGAGGACAGAACCTAACTTGGAGGTACCAGAGATTCCAAAGTTGGGAAGATGGGGTCGTCAGGGACCGGCAACAAGTTATTCGGATTGGAGCTAGAGTATTTAATAATGTTTATATTCTATTTTGGTTTTGAGTTAATAAAGGCCAAACCGGCCATTTAAATCCAATACAGTGTCGGTGTCCTTATTTAGTAGTAAGTGGGAGTGGTAGGTACAATTTTGAGTTAGGATATCTGAACTACCCTAGTCAAGACATGTACGCAGCTGGAAAGAAATGTAAGTGCATACTGGAATAGGTTAGGTCAGGTGCTGGTCAGATAAAAGTAACTTGCTCTTGCCGGATTTGAGGAGTCACTGGGAGATGGGGAGGAGCCGTTTGATAGTAGTGTGGGGGTGGAGCAGAGGCACATCAGTGCGTCAGTGACTCCATAGTGACTCTGATGAGGACACCTTATGTAGAGGGGGACTCTGATGAGGACACCTGATGTATGGAGGGATGCTGATGAGGACACCTGTTGTAAAGGGGCACTCTTATTGGGACATCTGATGTATAGGAGGACTCTCATGGGCACACCTGATGTAAAGGGGGACTCTGATTTGAACACCTGATGTGTAGGGGGACTCTGATGGGGACACCTAATGTATAGGGGGACCCTGATGGGGACACCTGATGTAAAGGGGCCGCTGATGGAGACACCTGTTGTAAAAGGGAACTCTGATTGGGACACCTAATGTAAAGAGGGGCACCTGCTGTAAAGAGGGACACTGATGAGGACACCTGATGTGAAGGGGGTGCTTATGGGGACACCTGTTGTAAAGGGGGACTCTGATTGGGACACCTGATGTAAAAGGGGACTCTGATGAGGACACCTTATGTTAAGTAGTTTTATTTTCTTTTACTTGAAATGTGGATGTGTTGGGCCTACTGTGATGGGCACAGTGAGGCTGCAATTGATGGGCACAGTGAGGCTGCAATTGATGGGTACAGTTTTATCTAGCAGTAATGATACATAATCACCTAATAAATGGCTTTTTACATTACTGCGTTATTAACTGTTTAATGTTTCAGTTTGTTTGAGCACCAGCCGCCACTGAATTACACATTGCTGAATTAACTGTAGTGATCTTTGGGCTCTAGAATAATTATTATCTTGTCTAACGCCTTCTGTTGTTGTTATTTCAGATGTACCTGTTGCTCCAGTTCTGACGCTGGTGCCAAACTACCAGTTGTATGTAACAGGAGAGACTCTTCAAATGTTATGCATGGCGGATTCTAGTGCTGATTACAATTTTAATATACATAAGAATGATCAACTCCTTATGAAGTCTACTGTCCCCGAGAAGGTATACCGTTATTCAATACTAAGTCTAAACCATGGTGACAGTGGAAACTACACTTGTACGTACCATAGAAACATATGGGGTCGAATGTTAGAGTCATTCACAAGCCAGCCACTTAATGTGCATGTGATTGGTAAGTTTCTCTTCATCATTTTTTTATGTTGCATAAGGCTCAGGTTTTAGTTCAAAAAATGTATTGCTTTATGCTAAAGCAAGATGCGTGTGCACTACTGATGCATGCAGAATATCGATAATATGCATTCAAGAAGTGAGAAAAAAATGTCCGTAATAACAAGTATAGGCTGTTCACAACTGAATATCAAAGTCACTGAATCATTGTTCTGATCCATGACAGTGCTATTATCTTTATGGAATTTTAATACATAGGTAGGAATAAAAAAAGAATTCCAGTTAAATTGTCAAACAAAACTAATATTTCTGTGTGTAAAATTAAATCTACAAGTGGTTCATCATGTCTGTCGGTGATTTCACTTGTGATTAAATATGGAGGTGCTCCTCTATCCACACCACACTGGATTTTTTATAGTAGATTTAAACCCTAAGCAATGACATTTAGTTTGCTATTACACCGCCGGTATTATAAAAAATCAGCTCTATCCTCCTTTTCTTTCACTTGAATTTTATTAGAAACGATAAGAAAAATGGACGCTTACATAGTGCAAATAGATTATGCGATAACAGAAACAGATTCAAAAGGAGTTTTTTTTCTCTGCAAGCCTTTCCCCTTCTTTTCTGTTTTTGAAATACTTTTTTTCATCTTTTCCATCGCTTGTTGCATCTCTGCGCTTCTGATTTCCTGTAGGCACTTCTGGTCTACATGCATGCACTACAATTATTGCTTTCATGGCATTTTTGAGATTTGTTATCTGATGGAGAACCATGCCTGCTGCCTAATGTGTTATCTGATGGAGAACCATGCCTGCTGCCTAATGCATAGTTGCCAACATTGTAAAAAAAATTTTAGGGACACTTTTTTGGCTGTAGGCAGAGTCGCATTATGATTAGGGGGCAGGGCCTGCGTTTATAGGTGTGGCACAGGGGAAAAAGTAAAAATGAGGCGCGCGCAGTGCAAAAAAATGGGTGTGGTTTATGCAAAATAGTGGGCGTGGCTTACATTGGCATGGCTTAAATGGGGTGTGGTTAGAGTCTGAGATGAATGAGGGATGGAGAAGGAAAGGGGGGGGATGGAGGGACAGCAGCCCCAGATCCTACACCACAATAGAAATATGTGTATTCCAGAGTTTAACAATCAGCAAATAAAGATACTCCAAACACCTGGTGTTAGCGCTTCAATCAACCCGGCACCATGGTTGTTATGGTGTCAGGATGATGATTAAAGCGCATTATTTCTATTATTACATTGTAATATAAAATTAAATCATTCAACTCACCATAATGCAGAATCAGTGGGACCGCTGAGCGTGTCACCTGCCACGTCGCCTGCCACCAGATGCCATCAGGTGCCCCCAGCAGAGTCCCTCCTTGCATCAGGTTCCCCCAGCAGAGTCCCTCCTTGCATCAGGTGCCCCCAGCAGAGTCCCTCCTTGCATCAGGTGCCCCCAGCAGAGTCCCTCCTTGCATCAGGTGCCCCCAGCAGAGTCCCTCCTTGCATCAGGTGCCCCCCAGCAGCAGTGGCGTAGCGTGGGTTGTCAGCGCCCGGTGCAAGGCAAGAAATTTGCTCCCCCTAACCTACAGACTTTTAGCACTCCCTGAGTACCTTCCCTTCCTACAATAGTACTTACCAGCCTGATTCCTACACTGACCTCTACACTGACCTACATGATTCCTAGACTGAGCATTACACCCACCTATCTGTCCACTACACTGACCTACCTGATTCCTATACTGACCAGTATATTGACCTACCTGTCCACTACACTACAATACCCGCTATACTACACTACACTGATTACCACTACACCACCCACTATACTACGCTAATTACTACAACACCCACTACACTGATTACTACAACACCCACTACACTACAACACCCACTACACTACACTGATTACTACAACACCCACTACACTACAACACCCACTACACTGATTACTACAACACCCACTACACTACAACACCCACTACACTACACTGATTACTACAACACCCACTACACTAAACTGATTACTACAACCCCCTACTCCACTACACTGCAACACCCACTACACTACGCTAATTATTACAACACCCACTACACTATGAGGACCCACTACACTGATCACTACAACACCCACTACACTACACCACCCACTACACTGATTACTACAACACCCACTACACTACAACATGAACACCCACTACACTACGCTGATTACTACAACACCCACTACACTACACCACCCACTACACTGATTACTACAACACCTTCTACACTACACTGATTACTACAACACCCACTACACTACACTGAATACTACAACACCCACTACACTACGCTGATTACTACAACACCCACTACACTGATTACTACAGCACCCACTACACTGATTACTACAACACCCACTACACTACACTACTTACTGCAATACCCACTACACTAACCACTGCCTGGTGGAACATGGAAGGGCACCAGCAACATGCTGGGGAGGATGGAAACCCAGTCTGGAGGTCATGTGTAGCAGCTGTGTCCAGAAGATCTTCCCGGGACAAAAGCAAAATCCCAGGAAAATAATCGGGACAAGCTTAAATCGGGACGAGGGTCCAAAAATCTGTATTGCCCCGGGAAAATCAGGATTGTTGGCAAGTATGAAAACGGTTGCGGCCAGAGTCAGTGGAGGGAGATTTTTGCAGCATATTTGGCAAGTACAGAATCACAGTATATATAAAATAATATGCAAAGTGGTTGGAGGGAAGCTTCAGAATGGCAAAGATATTTTTATTACAAATTATGTGAGCAGACTGCAGTTCCTCTTTAAGCTTTATAGCATACCTCCCAACATTTTGCAATGGGAATGAGGGACACCTACTAGCAAACGTATGTAGGCATAGGACTGATCTGTAGAACTACAAGAGCCAGCATGCCTTGTTTGCTACATAATGGCATTGCATCATCCAGCATGGTCTGGGGTCCCTGATACTAGTAACACCAGGAGACATGTTGTCTGTAGAACTACAAGAGCCAGCATTCACTGGGGTACTTGATAAATGTTGCCACATTTACAGATATCTAGTCTATAGAACTACAAGAACCAGCATGATCTAGGGTTCTTGGTATAAGAGACAGCATCCAAAGAAAACTAGTCTATACAACTACAAGAGCCAGAATGCATTAGGGTACTTGGTATAATTAGAGCATTTACAGATAACTAGGCTGAAGAACTACAAGAGCCAGCACGCCTTGTTTGCTATATAATGACATTGCATCACTCAGCATGGTCTGTGGTCCCTGATACTAGTGACACCAGGAGATTAGTGTTCTGTAGAACTACAAGATCCAGCATGCACTGGAGTACTTGGTACAAACTAGGGTGAAGAACTACAAGAGCCAGCATGCCTTGTTTGCTATATCATGACATTGCATTACCCAGCATGGTCTATGATCCCTGGTACAGGTGACAGCAGGAGATAAATGGGATAAAGAACTGCAAGAGTCAGCATGCACGGGGGGGGGGGGGGGGGGAGTGGTGGCATGTGATAAACAATCAACAGAATAAGAAGAACCAGCAATCACTGGGGTACCTAGTTACAGCATTTACAGATACATTGGCTATAGAACTACAAGAGCCAGCCCGCCCTGCTTGCTATACACTAACACTGCATCATACAACGTGGTCTAGGGTCCTTGGTATGTGACAGCAGAAGATAAGTGGTCTGTAGAACTACAAGAGGCAGCATGCTGTGGGGTACGACCATGCTGGATGATGCAATGCCATTATGTAGCAAACAAGGCATGCTGGCTCTTGTAGTTCTACAGATCACATATGCTGAATGGTGCAATGTCTTTATATAGCAAACAACCCATCCTGGCTCTTGTAGTTCTTCAGCCTTGTTATCTGTAAATGCTGCAATCATACCAACATACCAAGTACCCCGGTGAATGCTGTCTCTTGCAGTTCTATAGTCTAGATATCTGTAAATGTGGCAACGTTTACCAAGTACCCCAGTGAATGCTGGCTCTTGTATTTCTACAGACAACGTGTCTCCTGGTGTTACTAGTATCAGGGACCCCAGATCATGCTGGATGATGCAGTGTCATTATATAGCAAACAAGGCATCTTGGCTCTTGTAGTTCCTCAGCCTAGTTATCTGTAAATGCTGTAATCATACCAAGTCCCCCAGTGCTGCTCTTGTAGTTCTAGAGACCACTTATCTCCTGGTGTCACTAGTATCAGGCACCCTAGACCATGCTGGGTGATGCAATGTCATTATATAGCAAACAAGTCTTGCTGGTTCTTGTAGTTCTACAAACCACTTACTGTATCTAATGGTGTCTATGCTGGATGAAATGCCATTTTAGTATAAAAACAAGCCAGGCATGCTGGCTCTTGTAGTTCCTCAGTAAAAATCAGGGCAGGCACAAATAATAAAGCCATGTACATAAATATAACAATCTCAGGCAAACATCTCAGAGTAACCCCTTAAATAAATCACATTGGAATTACATGGCTCTTCCAGGAAAGCCACATTGGTATTAACAATATAAAAACAAGTATCTAGGCAGGTTAATCAGCATGACATGTTTTCCTCACTCACTTTGCTTTCTCACATACTGGAAGGAGGATCTGAGCCATCACTAATCTGAAGGGGAGCAGTCACATGTTGCTCCACAGGGGTTGTCGGCGGCTGATCTCTTCCTGCTGTGTTCAGTGGAGAGGGGATCCCTGCAGCACTGAAGAGAGAAGCAGATTGGCTGCCCTCTCCTCTCCACTAAACACAAGGGGAAACAATACTCCTGGCAAAGGCAGTGGTCATCCTTGTGTAGCTCGCTACCGTTTTTAGCCCAAAACATTTCCAATTTTCCTGGGACAAAAACAAAATCCCGGGAAAATAATCGGGACAAGCTGAAATCGGGATGAGGGTCCAAAAATCGGGGTTGTCCCGGGAAAATCGGGACTGTTGGCAAGTATGCTAATGTGTGTTGAAACTGAGACTTTGAGGTTGATTTACTAATACTGGAGAGTGCGAAATATGGTGCAGTTTTGCACAGAAACCAATCAGCTTCCAGGTTTTTTTTTTTGTCAAAGCGTAATTGAACAAGCTGAAGTTACAAGCTGATTGGCTACCATGCACAGCTGCACTAGATTTTGCACTCTCCAGTTTTAGGAAATTATTTTTTTCTCCATCACAAGCCAGTATGATAGGGTGATAATGTTGGAGCATAAATAACAAAGCAATGTCACATTGTAACAGAATGTGCCTAGCAAGGACTTTTATGGCAGGTTTAGCACTTATTATTTTAATACAAACTTCAGAATTTAAAATATTGAAAATTACTTTTGGAATTGCATTAACATGTTAACACATATGAAATGTTAATGATTGGGTTAACAAATACTTCCATTTATCTTATATTACTGGGAATGTGACAGAAGGAGCAGTTTTAGAGAGAGGAAAGAGCCAAGTACTTTGATGTGAAAGTCTGAAAACCACTGATGATCCCCAGAAATATAAGAAGCTAAATGGTGATTCAATCTAAAAAATTCTGCCTATAGAAGGAGATTTCTTCTATTTCTCTTGATTTCAAGAAAAGTTTATGCATGTGGTTTGCGTTACTCACTGATCAGTTTCATACTCTACTGCTTAATCGTCCTCAATTGTTTCTCATATTTATTTCTCTTTTTAGACCCACTGCCAGCTCCAAACCTCACTTTGGGGTACTCAGTAGAAAAGGTCAATGATGGCTTCCAGGTGACACTCAACTGTTCTGCACCAGATTCTGACCTAATAAAGACCTTCTACTTTATAAAGACATCTGATATATACTCTGAGAAAAATGTGACAGATTATTCAGCCTCTCTAAAGTGGGAACTGGGGCACATCAGCCATGTTACCTTCTACTGTGAATATGAAGAGGAGATCCAAGAGAGAAACATTAGGTCTAGAAGAAGTCAGACTCTTACTATACCCCTTGCAGGTAACATTCAAATCCATGTCTACAGATCAAAAATGGTTCTCCTTTGCCAGTGTCCCCAAATATTATGGCTGGTTGGCAAATAAATAAAAAGCGCAATTATGGTTAGGTCCCCTAACCTCATGGACCCAAAAGCAGTTGTCATCTCTGTTATGCCGCGTACACACAATCGGATATTCCGACAACAAATGTTTGATGGGAGATTGTTGTTGGAAATTCCGGCCGTGTGTAGGCTCCATTGGACATTTTTTGTCGGAATTTCCGACAACAAAAATTTGAGAGCTGGTTCTCAAATTTTCCGACAACAAAATCCATGCATACTCGGAATCAAGCAGAAGAGCCAGGGGGGAGTCAGGGTAGGGTGAGTTATCGAGATATAGGCTCCTACTCCTTAGATGGGTTAAAAATCCTAGAGTAAGTGAAGTTTAAACATCATTTCCTACAATGTAAGGGGCCTGAACCCCCCATAAAACGGGCCAATATATTAAGCAAATTGAAATTCCTGAAAGCTGAGGTGGCAGTGCTCCAAGAGACACATCTTTGTATTAGTAAGTGCCAAAAAATTTTTTCTAGAGATTTTCCAGTATGGTTTTACGGAGACTCCCCGACCAGGGGAGCAAAAGGAGTTGCCATAGGGTTTGCCAAGGGGGTAAGGTTCGAGCTGGAAGAGAGAATGACTGACTCTGAGGGACGATATCTCTTTTTGAGTGGTAAAATAAATGGCTCGGATTACCCACTGGCAAACATCTATGGCCCAAATAAGAATACAACTAGATATTTAATGGGAGCTTTAGCTAAGTTTGAAGAATTTAAGAAAGGGGAGGCCATTATAGCTGGGGACTTTAATTTATGCCTGGACCCAGTGAGAGATAGTATGTCCCATGCGCGGGGGACAGGTGGAGTTTGGATGAATAAACTGAAAAAGAAGTTGCACCAACTCCAACTTGTGGATGTTTGGAGGATGCAACATAATATCGTAAGAGACTATACATTTTACTCCCCCGTGCATGTGACGTACTCGAGAATAGATTTATTTCTGGTAGAACACCGGTTACTGGAGGCGGTCACTGGTGCAAGTATTGGTAACTTGACCTTCTCAGATCATGCACCGGTGAGCCTGCAAATGAAAATAGGGATGCGCCAAACACAGGGTATAAGCTGGAGATTGAACGAGGATCTTCTTCAAGATAAAGATATTGAAAAGAGGATCAAAGAAGAATTAAATCTGTACTCCAAAATAAATGTGCCTGGGGAGATCACAGAGGCCACAGTTTGAGAGGCTCACAAAGCTTATATCAGGGGCATCTTAATGATGGAGGGATCGGAAAAAAAAAAAAGAATGGTAAAAGAGAAGAGTGTCCTGTCAAATGAAATCCATGAGCTGGAACAGCAACATAAGACATCGGGAGATGGGGAGGTGTTGGCAAGACTACATAGGAGAAGAGAAGAGATGAGGGATTCAAATGAGCATGAAACGCGTTAGTCTTATAATCTAGCGAAAAAAGATAGATACATAAACGGCAATAAACAGGGTAAATTACTAGCAAGGGAATTGAAAAAAAAAGAAAAATACTAACTATATTGAGAAAATAAAGACAAAGTCAGGGGAAATCAGATATAGAACGAGCAATATCGCGAAAGCATTCCAAGAATTTTACGTAGAGTTATACGCAATTAATATAAACAACTTGCAAGAGGCCAACGGAAAAAAAAGAGAAAAAATTAAAAAGTTTCTAAAGGATGTGCGACTACCTAAAATTGCGGAAAGCGATAAGACCATCTTAGAAGCCCCCATAACAGAACAGGAGCTCAAGAAAGCCCTTCAGGAAACCCCAACCGGTAAAAGTCCAGGGCCTGACGGGCTGACAGTTCTATATTATAAAAAATATCAGGACCTATTGATCCCAAAATGTGTTCATATATGAATGGGATGGGGAGAAATGGGAGATGAGGAAAGAAGCACTAGAAGCCAGTATTACCATCATACTGAAAGAAGGAAAAGACAGTACGTTATGCTCTAGTTACAGGCCCATATCACTCCTAAACGTCGACACGAAATTATTCGCTAAAATTTTAGCCGATAGGATGAAACGGATAATCAACGAGATTATTCACCCAGACCAGGTGAGATTTGTACCAGGTAGAGAAGGGAGGGATAATGGCATCAAAACATTACTGGTAGCCCAGAAAATCAAAGATAGTGGAGTCCCAGGTCTAATCCTGTCAATCGATGCTGAAAAAGCTTTTGACAGGGTAGACTGGGGCTTCATGTGGGACACTCTAGAGGAGAATGGACTGGGGGAAAGAATGCTTAACTGGATAAAGGCCTTATATACACACCCCACAGTGAGAGTGAAGACGAATGGAACTCTCTCTGAACCATTTAAAATGTACAATGGCACAAGACAGGGGTGCCCACTTTCCCCACTGTTGTTTGTGTTGGCTTTGGAGCCCCTTCTAGCGAAGATAATTCTAAGTCCGGATATTAGTGGGGTCAAAATAGGTGAAGAAGAGTACAAATTAGCTGCCTTCATTGATGACATATTATTTTATGTCACCTGCCCAAGGACTACTCTTCCGAATCTGATAGCGACCATAAAAGACTATGGCAGGCTGTCCAACTTCCGGATCAATCCGACTAAGTCGGCAACGCTAGATATTAACAAAGGCAAAGTAGGTGACAATGCATATCAAAAGTTTTTCCCATTCAAATGGGGGATAAAAGAGCTTAACTATCTAGGAGTTAAAATAACCATATCTAAAGAGCCGTTATTCCAGGCTAACTTTATGTCACTCCTTAACGAGATCAAGACTGAATTGAATAGAATCTCACGAAACCAACTTTCATGGGGAGGAAAAATCAATTTATTCAAGATGACAATCCCAATCCCACAGATCTACTTTAATAGACTGCACACCATGTTCCTAAGGTTCATTTGAAGAGGGAAAAAACCCCGAATAAATTTTACACAACTAACTAAAGATAAGAGGAAGGGGGGCGGGGGGGCACCTGATATTAGAAAATATTATGAGGCGATCACGTATACTAGATTGGGTAAAAAAACAATAAAGAAAAACAATGGGTGAAAATAGAGAATATAATGAGTGAAGTAGAGTTGGGTAGGATAGTATGGATACCACCACAGTGTAGAAAACTGAGCACGGAAATAAAGGAGATCACAAAACATGCACTTAATATTTGGGATAACTTGCACAAAAGGGAGCACTGGGAGTTCAATTCACCGTTAATCCCACTTAAGGACACAGATTATTTTGCACCGGGGAAAGAAGACTTATTTGGGAAGTGGATTTTGAAGGATGACGCCCAATTAAAAGATGTCATGAGACAGGGCAAGATGTGTACATTTCAAAAACTAAAAGACAAAAATGAATGGTTTATCATAGATTTATGGCAGTATAAGCAATTGAAACATTTTATTGACTCACTCCCACAGCCGATTAGGTCGACAGAGAACCTACTCCCCCTGGAGAAAATATGCATGGAGAAAAGGGGGGGGGTCTCTAAGATCTACAGAGTACTGAACGAACCAGGGGGTGTGGTGATTCCGACATATATCGAGAAGTGGGAGAAGGAATTGGACACCAAGATTAGCGAAAGGGAGGCAGGGTTGATCCTGAAAAGGGCGAACGCCACCTCGGTTAGCTGTAAGTTATCTGAGATGAATTTCAAGTGTATTTTGAGAATGTATATTACCCCTGATAGAGCACATAGAATCCAGAAGGAAACATCGCAATTATGTTGGAGGGGTTGCAAACAATGGCGCATATCTGGTGGCAGGGTGCAGAAATCAAAAAATACTGGGGCGAGATAAGGAGAACCATTTGTGAGATTACTAATATCGATATCCTGGACGACCCCTGGGTGTGCTTACATCATGGGAGCAAAATTCCCACGAAGATATATCTGAAATTGTTACTACCGCAGCCAAAAGCCTAATTCCTAGATATTGGCAAGATAAAAGGAGACCTACAATGCGGGAGTGGTTCAACAAAATTAATGAAATTTATTGCCTTGAATATTTGAGGTATAGTGAAGGGGTGGAAATGGAAGTCTTCGAGAAGATATGGAGGGACTGGGTAAAATATAAGTATTCACTCCGAGGCGTGGGGAATATTGTTTGATGCTTCACAGTAAACACAGAAACTAGACGATTAATATCAGTGAAAATGGGAAGAATGAGGATCGGATTAGATAGGAGCAATGGTAATAGGGGTAGGAGCCAAGAAGGTAATAAGAGATATGAGGGTTAGGTTAGGGGGGAAGGGTGGGGGACAATGGGGTTGAGGAGGGGGGGATGGTATAGGAGGGTAGTTGGGGATAGATAATTTTAAGGGCTTGATTTGTATTTTTATATTATCACGAACAACTGGTTAATAAAGACTGATGATAATGCCACAATGATGTGAATACGTAAAGGGACGAGATTGAACTGCAAAGTTGAAACAACAACCTCGGAAAATACTTTGCTGAAGTGGCAAAGAAGAAAAAAAAGCAGAAGAGCCGCACTGGCTATTAAAGTTCATTTTTCTCGGCTTGTCGCACGTGTTGTACGTCACCACGTTCTTGACGTTCGGAATTTCCGACAACGTTTGTGTGACCGTGTGTATGCAAGACAAGTTTGAGCCAACATCCGTCAGAAATAAACCCAGGATTTTGTTGTCGGAATGTCCGATCCTGTGTACGCGGCATTACACTGTGAGTTCCTACTGCCACCAGAATGTGATCATTACACACCCTCACCTTACATGATGATCAAACTTGCAAGACAACAATCTACATACAGTGCAGCACACATACAGCTCAGTACACCATCCATACATGTCAATATACACAATGCAGAACTCATACAGCTCAGTACACTATCCATACTATCCATCCATACATTTCAGTATACACAGTGCAGCACACATACAGCTCAGTACACCATCCATACATGTCAGTAAGTGCCTGAGAACTTGTGAGCAGGAGAAAGAAGTGATCTAAATTGATTTTAAAGGCAGAAGCTGTTTTACCTTGCTATAGGGGCCTTTTATATATATATATATATATATATATATATATATATATATATATGTAAACCTTCTATCATATCAATGATAATAAATATACCCAGCAGTAGGATATACAGGGTATTTTAACTGGGAGTCAGGCATGAAGCTATATGAAGGGTGGAGGGGGAAATATAAATCTTTTATAGTAGTACTAAAACCTGAGACTTTTTTGCATGGAAATAATAATTTTTAATATAATGCATAATGCTGGTAAACTTTTGCTTTAAAAGTAATTGTAATGCCTTATATTATCTCCAGTCTATCAGCCTCCAGATCCTCTGGGTTCAGATGCTGATCTTCCCTTCACAGAGCCCTTAACCTCTTCCTGCCCGCACTATAGCGGAAAGACAGTTACAGTGCGGGCCTCAATTGCCGGGGGGGGGGGGGCATCCATGTACGTCCTTCCATTAGGGTTGCCACCTGTCCTGGATTCACCCGGACAGTTCTGGTTTGGAATACTGTGTCCGGGTTTCAGACGGCTGAAACCCGGACACATTATTCAGACTAGACTATGGCTTCCCAGCAGGGTTGCTGGCTGCAGTTGTCTAAGCTGAGAGTATCTGTTACATGCTGCCCAAAGCCAGCACTAACAATCCCCCCCCCCAAACACACATACAGATGGCAGAGGAGAGAGGGCTCGATCTGCACCTCTTCCTCCCGGCCCCCACCCCTCTGGGTCTGCCCACACTCCTTAGAAAAGGATAGTGGGGGCTGGAAATTTAAAGTTCAGCATCCTCAGATACATCTGGATGAGAGGTGCTGACTGCCAAGGGGTGAGTGAGCTCACCATCCATCCCTGTCTGTGACTGAAGTCTCCCCCTTCTCTCTCCTGCCTCTAGTGGGTACACTAAATCAGGGTTCTCAGAGCACACATTACATCAGAGTTCCCATTTACACCTGAGGCTACAGTGTTCCCCCTTCAGAGTCCTCTCCGTACATCCGAGTTCTCTGTGTTCCCCCTTAAATCAGGGTTCCCAGAGCATCCCTTATGTCAGTGTCCCCAGAGTTCTCCCTTACATCAGAGTCTGCAGAGTCCCCCTTATAGTGAAAGGGAACTCTGTAAGTTCAGATGTAAAATGGGAACTCTGTGGCCTCTGATGTAAAGGGGGACTCTTGTTATTAACTTCATATGATTCGAAATGTTATTTAATAGCAAAATATATGTATAGTTTATACCAAAAAAAAAATTGCGGTTTCCAGCTAAAGTGTTCGGATTTGACTTGAAGAAAAGGTGGCAACCCTACCTTCCGTGCATGATCTGCCTACGCACTCCCTGTGGGGCGCATGCGCAGCGCACTCTGTAATCAGCGAGTCCATGAGACTCGGCTGATCACAGATCGGAGTGAGGGGTCAATGATAGCTAATCACATGATGTAAACAGAAGATCGTAACCGCTTTTTTTTTCCCCCTCACGCTGTAAAAAAAAGCCGATTACTGGCTTCTGTCAGGGGAACATCGGTCCCGCACACGGAGAGCCACTGCAGCTAATTAGTGCCCACCAGTGCCACCTGCCACTGACCACTGGTGCCACCTACCTGTGCATATCAGTGCCCACCAGTACCACCTATCAATGCCCACAGTGCACCTATTAGTGCCCATCAGTACTGCCAATCAGTGCGCATCAGTGCTTCATCAGTGTCACCTATCAGTGCTGCCCTTCAGTGTCACCTACCAGTGCCCTTCAGTGCCACCCATCAGTGTCACCTATCAGTGCCCACCAAGGCCGCCTCATCAGTGCCACCTATCAGTGCAGCCTATCAGTGCCCATCAGTGCAGCCTCGTCAGCGCCCATCAATGAAGGAGAAAAATTATGTAAATGTTTGCAAAATTTTATAACAAACTATGAAACTGTTTTTTTTTTTTTGTTTTTTGTTTTTTAGCAAAAAATGAAAAACCCAGCAGTAATTAAAAACCACCAAAAGAAGCTCTATTTGTGGAAAAAAAATGATAAAAATGTCATTTAGGTACAGTGTTGCATGACCGTGCAATTGTCATTAAAAGTGTGACAGCGCTGAAAGCTGAAAATTGATCTGGGCAGGAAGGGGGTTTAAGTGCCCAGTAAGCAAGTGGTTAAAGTATAACTACAGGCAAAACTTCTTTTTTGTGTTGGTTAGAGTGGAAAGGGATTAGAACACCTGTCACTTTTTATTGCTGATCTTGCCCCTGTTTTGGAGATACACCCTCTTTATTTGTCCTGTTTACCATTATCATTGAAAGTGAAAGTAAAAGAAAATCCCAAATTTTGGTTCGTCCCCAGCAGTGGTGTTGCTAGCGGGTGGCTTCTGGGTCTATAGCCCAGAATCTAGGGCCCATAGCCCCAAGTCTTTGGGGTGACCAGGCAGAGGGGCGGCACACACTGGTGGGTGTCAGGCCAGCGTCGCCCTCTGTGTCAGCTTTAATTTGAATTGCTGGGCACCTGCTGTCACAAAGTCCCGCCTCTTAGTATGGCTTCTTTGACAGACAGCACACTTGCCCAATGCCGGGACATGTGCTGCCTATCATAGGCGTGAGTCGATCCAGGAGGCGGAACGTATGCGACGGCGGGTGCCTGGCGATTCAAATTGAAGCTGGCACAGCTGGAAATGCCGGGCCTGTGTGATGATCCGGCCGGCTCTCCTCTTCCTCTCCTCTCTGATCCCCGGCACAGGTGAGGGCGATGTGGGCATAGGTGAGGCTGCATTCCTGGGCACAGGTGAGGCTGCATTGCTGGGCACTGGTGAGGCTGAGATGTGGGCACAGGTGAGGCTGCATTGCTGGGCACTGGTGAGGCTGAGATGTGGGCACAGGTGAGGCTGCATTGCTGGGCACAGGTGAGGCTGTATTCCGGGGCACTGGTGAGGCTGAGATGTGGGCACAGGTGAGTCTGCATTCCTGGGCACAGTTGAGGCTGCATTCCTGGGCACTGGTGAGGCTGAGATGTGGGCACAGGTGAGGCTGTATTCCTGGGCACAGGTGAGGCTGCATGTAGCGCACTCCTGAGCCCTGCATTCTTTATGTAGCACACTCCTGAGCCCTGGGGCTCTCTGGGGACCCTGATGTAATGAGGGGGGCTCTGGGGACCCTGATGTAAGGAGGGACTCTCGGGACCCTGATGTAAGGAGGGGCTCTCTGGGGACCCTCATGTAATGAGGGGGCTCTGGGGACCCTTATGTAATGAGGATCTCTCGGGGGACCCTGATGTAATGAGGGGGGGCTCTGGGGACCCTAATGTAAGGGGGGCTCTCTGGGGACCCTGATGTAATGAGGGGGCTCTGGGGATCCTGATGTAAGTGGGGGGCTCTCTGGGGACCCTGATGTAAGAGGGGGGCTCTCTGGGGACCCTGATGTAATGAGGGGACTCTGGGGACCCTGATGTAAGTGGGGGGGCTCTCTGGGGACCCTGATGTAAGAGGGGGGCTCTCTGGGGACCCTGATGTAATGAGGGGGCTCTGGGGACCCTGATGTAAGTGGGGGGCTCTCTGGGGACCCTGATGTAAGAGGGGGGCTCTCTCGGGACCCTGATGTAATGAGGGGACTCTGGGGATCCTGATGTAAGTGGGGGGGCTCTCTGGGGACCCTGATGTAAGAGGGGGGCTCTCTGGGGACCCTAATGTAATGAGGGGGCTCTGAGGACCCTGATGTAAGTGGGGAGGCTCTCTGGGGACCCTGTCGTAAGTGGGGAGGGGGCTCTCTGAGGACACCGATGTTACATAGTAGGTGAGGTTGAAAAAAGACACAAGTCCATCAAGTCAAACCTGTGTGTGTGCTTCTATGTTAGTATTACCTTGTATATCCCTGTATGTTGTGGTCATTCAGGTGCTTATCTAATAGATGTAAGGGGGATCTGCATTCAGATATGTAACAATATTTTTTATATAATATACACACACACACACATGTATATTATATACATGTGTATGCCCGCCCAAGCGTATGACTTTCTTTACTTCGCTGCTATGGGCTCTAGCCTCAGATCTTTTGTAGACCTAGCAAAGCCCCTGGTCCCCAGAAACACAAAAAGAGGGGAAATCTTCCAATGGGGACACTAATTCTGGGGAGATGGGGGTCCCCAAGGAATTCCCTTGATTTTCTTGGATTTCCTCTCACTTCCTGTTTGGATATGGGACAGGAAGTGAAGGGAAATCTCTGCAAGGGATCACAGAGGGCGAAAAAAGATCTGACGGGGTTTATAACCCTCCCTTACTCCAGGAGAAAGAAAAAAAGATTTGCCTATAGTTCTACTTTAAATGATTGCAAAGCCTAGTACACACGGGCCGTAAGTCGGCAAGATCTGCCAGTTCGATAGAAACCGGCCGACATTTGGCCCATGTGTACTACAGCCAGTCCATCAGAAGCCGTTCGGCCGGCTTCTGTCGAAGGGCCGTGACAAAAAAAGGTATGCCGATTGACTCCTGATCAGGGCTCTCAGCCAAAAACGAATAGTGTGTACCAGGCTTAAACGTTGGAATTTTTTTTTTTGAAAACAAACATGTCAAACTAACCTGTTCTGTACAATGGTTTTGTACAGCAGCCCTAACCCTCCCCTTCTGGGGTCTCCCACTGGCGCTTTTGGCTCCTCCTGCTTTCAGAGTGCCCCTATAGCAAGCCGTAAATATATATATATATTTTTCAGAGAATATGAATGATAACACAAACTTTTCTTTAACTCGTCGTTAGTGTTTGGCTGAAGTGATTTATTATCAATCAACTGTGTTTACTCTTTTTAAATCATAATCACAACAGAAACTACCCAAATGACCCTGATTAAAACCCTATTGCATACCCTGGTCATTTTGGCCTGATAACATGCACACAAGATGAGCAAACAGATCCTCACCTGTGATCTGTTTGCTTGTAATTAGTGTGTGTGTATAAAAGGTCAATGAGTTTCTGGACTCCTGACAGACCCTTGCATCTTTCATGCAGTGCTGCACTGACGTTTCTGGATTCTGAGCCATGGGGAAAGCAAAAAAATTATCAAAGGATCCGAGGGAAAAGATAGTAGAACTGTATAATACAGGAAAGGGATATGAAAAGATATCCAAGGAATTGAGAATGCCAATCAGCAGTGTTTAAACTCTAATCAAAAAGTGGAAAATGAGGGGTTCTGTTGAAACCAAACCACAGTCAGGCAGACCAACTAAAATTTCAGCCACAACTGCCAGGAAAATGGTTCGGGATCAGTGGTGTCAGGAGGGGGGGGCTGGAGCCCTGAGTGTGCCCCCAAAAAGCCCTGGGTGTCAAAATCACTAAATTAATTATTAGCCCCGAGCTGCGGTAACGGGGAATGATCTCATGTCAGCGCGGCCAAATGACGTACACAAAGTCCCGCCTCCGGGACCCGGCTCCTATGATGGATGTCACACTCGTCCAATGCCTAGACTGCGGGACGTGTGACGTCAAATTCATGGGCGCTGCCGGTGTTCTGCCGAGAAAGTTCCGCTCGGCGGATAAGGACCCCCCCAGTAGGATCCGGCAGAAATAGCCAAAGGTGAAAAGGGGAAAATCAGCTGTACACAGCACCTGTAAGAGGGCCCCTCGCGGGCTTGCTTCGCTTGCCACGCTTCGGGCACGGCCTCGCTTCGCTCTTTTTTATTCCCCCTCTAGGTCCACTTGGATGGTGGGGAAGGAACCTGGACCTAGGGCGCAGGCGCCGTGTACAGCTGATTGAACATTTTGAGCTTCGGCTATCTCCGGCGGCTGATAGTAGTTCGTACTGCGCAGGCGCTGCGCCTGCGCAGTACAGGGGGGTCCTTATCCGCCGAGGGAACTTTCTCTGCAAGACACCGGGTCCAGGAGGCGGGAATGACACTCCGCGGCCACGCTGGGCACTGAGAGATCCACGCTGAGCCGCTTGCTCTGTGTAAATGGGCGGGCAGCTCTTCTATCCTGGCTCTGGCTGCCTGCAGGGCTGTCTGAGTGGTGGATGTGGACGGTGAATGCCGGGGCCCGGGATGAGTGTACTCGCACACTACAGGACAGGTAAGACTGAGCAGTAACAATCTGTGTATGTCAGATAGGTCAATCATGTATGTCAGGTAGGTCAGTCATGTATGTCAGGTAGGTCAGTCATGTAGGTCAGTCATGTATGTCAGGAGTCAGGTCAGTCATGTGTGTCAGTAGTCATGTATGTCAGGTAGGTCAGTCATGTATGCCAGTAGTCAGGTCAGTCATGTATGTCAGGTAGGTCAGTCATGTATGTCAGTAGTCAGGTCAGTCATGTATGTCAGGTAGGTCAGTCATGTATGTGTCCAATAGGTCAGTGTATGTCAGGTAAGTCAGTGTATGTCAGGTAGGTGAGTTTAGTGGTCAGCGCTGATGGGCACTGGTAAGCCAGGCAGCAACCAGCAAGTGAGCTTCCCCCCGCAGCACAACCCCACCGCCCAGCCAAAAAAACCTGCGCCACTACCCCCCTCCTGTGACGGCCTTGGACTTCAGGCTGAAGCCCCTGGTCTTTTTGCCACCTAGCAATGCCCCTGTTCGGGATGCAAAGAAAAACCCACCAATAACTTCAGGTGAAATACAGGACTCTCTGCCAACATGTGGTGTCAGTCATGTATGTCAGGTAGGTCAGTCATGTATGTCAGTAGTCAGGTCAGTCATGTATGTCAGGTAGGTCAGTCATGTATGTCAGTAGTCAGGTCAGTCATGTATGTCAGCCATGTATGTGTCATGTATGTCAGGTAGGTGTCACTGTATGTATGTCAGGTAGGTGAGTTTAGTGGTCAGCATTGATGGGCACTGGTAAGCCAGGCAGCAACCAGCAAGTGAGCTTACCCCCCGCCTCACAACCCCACCGCCCAGCCAAAAAAACCTGCGCCACTACTGCCACTATCCCCCCCGTGACGGCCTTGGACTTCAGGCTGAAGCCCCTGGTCTTTTTGCCACCTAGCAATGCCTCTGTTCGGGATGCAAAGAAAAACCCACCAATAACTTCAGGTGAAATACAGGACTCTCTGCCAACATGTGGTGTGGCTGTTTCAAGATGCACAATACAATAAGGATGCACTTGAAGAAAGATGGGTTGCATGGTCGAGTCACCAGAAGAAAGCCATTACTACGCAAATGCCACAAAGTATCCTGCTTACAATTCGCCAAACAACACAGAGACAAGCCTCAAACCTTTTGACACAAAGTCATTTGGAGTGATGAGACCAAAATTTAGCTTTTTGGCCACAACCATAAACGCTTCATTTGGAGAGTAGTCAACAAGCCCTATGATGAAAGGTACACCATTCCTACTGTGAAACACAGAGGTGGATCGCTGATGTTTTGGGGATGTGTGAGCTACAAAGGCACAGGAAATTTGATCAAAATTGATGGCAAGATGAATGCAGTATGTTATCAAAAAATACTGGAGGAACATTTGCATTCATCAGCCAGGAAGATGCGCATGGGACGCACTTGAACATTCCAACATGACAATGATCCAAAACACAAGGCCAAGTCGACCTGTCATTGGCTACAGCAGAATAAAGTGAAGGCTCTGGAGTGGCCATCTCAGTCTCCTGACCTCAGTATTATTGAGCCACTATGGGGAGATCTCAAACGTGCAGTTCATGCAAGACAGCCCAAGAATTTACAGGAACTGGAGGCTTTTTGCTAAGAGGAATGGGCAGCTTTACCATCTGAGAAGATAAAGACCCTCATCCACAAATACCACAAAAGACTTCAAGGTGACATTTATGTTAAAGGGAGCAATACACGGTATTAAGAACTGGGGTATGTAAACTTTTGATCAGGGTAATTTGGGTAGTTTCTGTTGTGATTATGATTTAAAAAGAGTAAACACATTTGATTGATAATAAATGGCTTCAGCCAAACACTAACTATGAGTGAAAGAAAAGTTTTTGTGTTATCATTCATATTCTCTGAAAAATGGCCAAGAAATCATAAATTCTGCCAGGGTATGTAAACTTATGAGCACAACTGTATATTACCAAATGTATTGGGATGCTTGCCTTTACATGCACATGAGCTTTCCATTCAAGTCTTAGTCCATTGGGTTCAATATTGTGTTGGCCCACCCTTTGCAGCTATAACAGCGTCAACTCTTCTGGGTAGGCTGTCCACAAGGTTTAGGAGTGTGTCTATGGGAATGTTTGACCATTTTTCCAGAAGTGCATTTGTGAGGTCAGGCACTGATGTTGGATGAGAAGGCCCGGCTCGCAGTCTCCGCTCTAATTCATCCCAAAGGTGTTCTATCAGTTTGAGGTCAGGACTCTGTGCAGGCCAGTCAAGTTCCTCCACCCCAAACTCGCTTAATCATGTCTTTATGGACCTTGTTTGTGTACATTCATTGATACTGATATAAGTATATGCACCAGAGTTTTGTGTAACACTTTTGTGACTGTTGAAAGAACTATTTACAGCATTATTAAGTCCAAGATCTAGCCTTTCAACAAACTCTCTGAATAATCAAAGTTGTACTTATCCTGTAAGAATTAAAGGTATTACCTTCAAGTCATATAAGGACAATACTTAATACTACTGAATACAACTGGGTGGTTTATTATTCTATAGAAAAATATATAAAACGCATTGCTTTGAAGGAACTGCTCATGTCTGGGAGCAGATTGAAGCTGCAACTCTGTCTTCTATTTTTCAGGGCCCTCTTTGTTGTCACCTCCAGCAGTAGCGGGGATAATTGGAGTTGTATCACTTCTTCTCTGCTTAGCTTTGGTACTCCTATTCTATATGAAATATAAGAGAAGTAAGTATGTTATCCCATACAAATGTATTTTTCTTTGTTGTATGAAGCTCTGCACATTCTACAGCAATAAATACAATGGTACAGTGGTCTGGGTATGTACAAATAGCAATAAAAGCAATACAAATATTACCCGGTTATTATATTTTTTAAAAAGGCACGGGGGTACAAATTGTTTTCCTGGCCCACCTCACATCAGCACACAATGGGTTAACACCTCCTCCGGAGCCCGACATGACCACCTGTACCTAGCTGAATAAAAAACAGCCCTTCCCCCAAATAAGAAAAAAGGGGGGGAGTGTTGGACTTTAAATGAGGCACAATATGTGCCTCCATCCCGGGTTCAAGTACATAATAAGGGAGTGTGGGACTTTAAATGAGGCAATTTACTTGTGGAGGTAGAGTATATAGTAATCATTTTTTATTTGTAACAATAGTATAAAAGTATTTTCATATATATACATGCACAATGGCATAAATATAATGGATACATAAATATTAGCTTGGCAACACATAAAAACATAAAAGATAGCAAATGTTAATAAATATACTACAAGAGGTTTCATATTGGCAGGCATTAGTAAATGATATGCACAAGAGCTGCTATACGATAGGTACACATACCCATTGATAATTACATAGTACTCAATGAATTTTGGATGTATAAAAAGTATATATGGGCCAGTAAGTAAGTAATAAGCCAGACTTGTCTAAGCACCCCATGGAAACTCGACGCGTTTCATGACTACATGCCATTCATCAGGAGTTGGGTACAGAAGTATACTGTAAATATAAATAAATATGTAATGTTAGCACCCCTTTAGAGGGAGAAAAGACCTCATGGGGAAAGAGATCTATACTCACAGGTCGGCTGGAGCACTGTGCTTGGCTGGCATCGAGGAGCATGGGGTCCCAAATGTTTGTCTGTTCCGGAGCTGAGGCCAGGAACCCCACCCCAGCCAAGAAAACCTCCACATAGCATGCCCGATTGCTGCAACACATTCCACATGTGTGGGGATGATTGTAAGTGTGGTGTTCTGAAAAAAATGTGTGAAAATGAGAAAAATATGTGTAAAAACAGTGAAAAGAAAGTGAAAAAGTGAAAAAATTAAAAGTGAAAAAACATGAGTGTGTGAGAAGAGAAAAAAAAATTTAAAAAATATAAAAAATATATTTGGCATGTGTATATCTTCATGAGTGTTGTGTATGTATGAAAATACACACATACACCAATGGGTAGGTGTGTTGCATGAGTCAAAAGAAAAATGGGGCATGCTATGTGGAGGTTTTCTTGGCTGGGGTGGGGTTCCTGGCCTCAGATCCGGAACAGACAAACATTTGGGATCCCATGCTCCTCGATGCCAGCCAAGCACAGTGCTCCAGCCGACCTGTGAGTATAGATCTCTTTCCCCATGAGGTCTTTTCTCCCTCTAAAGGGGTAGAATATATTTGCTAACATTACATATTTATTTATATTTACAGTTTACTTCTGTACCCAACTCCTGATGAATGGCATGTAACCATGAAACGCGTCGAGTTTCCATGGGGTGCTTAGACAAGTCTGGCTTATTACTTACTTACTGGCCCATATATACTTTTTATACATCCAAAATTCATTGAGTACTATGTAATTATCAATGTGTATGTGTACCTATTTTATAGCAGCTCTTTTGCATATGATTTACTAATGCCTTCCAATATGAAACCTCTTGTAGTATATTTATTAACATTTGCTATCTTTTATGTTTTTATGTGTTGCCAAGCTAATGTATATGTATCCATTATGTTTATGCCATTGTGCATGTGTATATATATGAAAATACTTTTATACTATTGTTACAAATAAAAAATGATTACTATATACTCTACCTCCACAAGTCAATTGCCTCATTTAAAGTCCCACACTCCCTTTTTATGTACTCCCCCAAATAGGATGTCCTTTTTTTTTTGGTCTGCTCCAGGCCACCTGTTTGCAGTTGGTAAGTAATTTGTTTGCTACATCCTCCACTGCCGAACTTACCCCTCCATGTTCAGCCTCTCATGAGGTTGGAAGACCCTGAATGCTGAAGGTAAATCCTTCTAAAACCTGGGTGCCTTTTTGTGCCAAGGCTGCGGGCAAAATGATGCTTAAACAACACTGATATTGTATTATAAGAGCTCTGCAAAGTCATTACCTCTCCCTTGGTTTTTTTTTTTTCCTGTCTTTATATGCAGTGTACCGCACTGCTCTCCTGCCTTTATTGTTAGTCTGAGAGCGGCTGTGAATGATGTCACAGGGGGCAGGGGGATGGGAACCCCCAGTCGCCATGCAATGGTGTAAATGGTCTTGGAGGTCTGCAGTTGGGAGGGCTTCTCTTCCTCTCTCTCTGCAGTCCTGCCAGGTAAAAAGGACTTTCCTCAGATTCTGACTGAGTCCCCTGTCCGTCTCTGGATGTGCTGTCCTGGCTCCCCTGCTATGCTGTGTACTTCTGTGGGTTTGACAGTCTGACTGTTTTTTGTCTCAGACTCTAATGCCGCGTACACACGATCGGAATTTCTGACAACAAATGTTCAACGGGAGCTTGTTGTCGGAAATTCCGACCGTGTGTAGGCTCCGTTGGACATTTTTCGTTGGAATTTCTGACAAACAAAATTTGAGATCTGGAACTCAAATTTTCCGACAACAAAATCCGTTCTTGTAAATTCTGATTGTGTGTACACAATTCCGACGCACAAAGTTCCACGCATGCTCGGAATCAAGCAGAAGAGCCGCACTGGCTATTGAACTTCATTTTTCTCGGCTTGTCGTACATGTTGTACATCACCGTGTTCTTGACGTTTGGAATTTCTGACAAGATTTGTGTGATCGTGTGTATGCAAGACAAGTTTGAGCCCACCTCCGCCAGGAAAAAAAACATGGATTTTGTTGTCGGCAAATCCGATCGCGTGTACAGGGCATAACTGTGTCTGCTGTCTGCCTTTGGAAATGCTGCCTGAAGCTCACCTGCTGATGCTTTAAAGTGAGTGGAAGAAGGCAGATGGGTCTTAAAGAGACAGTGTACCTGTTTTTTGGTGAGAGGTAATATGCTTTTCTCCATATATTTTGTGCAAATATGAGCTTGCCACACCTGTTAGTGGCACAGAAGATTAGCAAAGGTAGGAGGGAGCAACGTGGGACATGGTTCTTAAAAGAGTGCTCAAGGAAATTATGCAAATTAAGGTGTTTTGCATTATTTTAGGAGCAGAAACCCTGAACGCAAACGCTCCAAAAAACATAAGACCCGCCAATGATCATCTTATCCTGACCAGGACGATGACATCTAACAGGTTGTCACATTCATTAAGCATGTGGTCAATACACTCTAAAGGAGTTGTTTCCTCTTACCCTATGAAGGGACAGGATCCAGGAAATTGGCACATGCGTTTATGCCAGCATGATAGAAAATGCCTTGCCAAACTCAGGGTGCGATTTGGGCCTGCATGCAGTCTGCAGTGGCAGAGAAATGAAATTGCACAGGTTGCCTCACAAGGATGTAGTTGTGCAAAATTCTAAGACCTATTAAGCCGGCTATAGCAGAAAGTATACTGCAAATATCCACGCCACAAGCAACAGCCATAATGATAAAGCATAAAGTGCTCATTGATGAAGGATGGTCCTTTCCCATGATGGCAGAGCGTAAATCGCTCGTTGATGAAGGATGACCGAGACCTCGTCAGAAGACTTATTTACAGTAACAGGTTCTCTTAAGCCCCATACACACGATCAGAAATTCCGCCAGCAAAAGTCGGATGTGAGCTTTTGGTCAGAAATTCCAACCGTGTGTATGATCCATCGTACTTTTGCTGGCGGAATTCCAGCCAGCAAAAGACTGAGAGCAGGTTCTCTATTTTTCAGTCAGAAAAAGTTCCGATCTGAAAATGCGTTCGTCTGTATGCAATTCGGCCGCGCAAAAAAACAGTGCATGCTTGGAAACAATTTGACGCATGCTCGGAAGCATTGAACTTCATTTTCTCGGCTCGTCGTAGTGTTGTACGTCACCGCGTTCTTGATGGTCGAAAGTTCAGAGAACTTCCAGGGGTGGATACCGCCCTCTAGTGTCTGGGACAGCAAGTGTCTTTGCCTTTTTATAACTCGGTTGGTTGCCTTCAGAAATCCTATGGATGAGAAAGTGGACTTGTTCACATCAGATGCAGTCCAGTGCATTTTTATTCTGCATCAAGAACGCATGGACAGTGTCTAACTTTGATTCCAATTACCTACCAGTACAGCGCATTCTAGTGCAGTCAACAAAAGTAGAATGTTGCATTGTTTCTGTATGGAAAACATCTGGAAAGTGGCAAGACGCATTGAGAATGCATCAAAAACACTCATGCAGAAACACATCTGGAACACAGAAATTGTGGTGATCTGGCCATCAGGCTTGCACAGAATCTATACAGTGACATATTTTGCATGCAAATCAGCAATTGAGTTAACTTTGCTCTATAAACTTCAGAAATGGTATTACATTCAGCACTGGAAACTACAAGATTTGGCACAGTTTCTGGAAAGAGTGGAACCTAGCAACTGACTTTTAGTTGATGCTTTTGATAGACCTAGTACAAGCGCTGGCACACTCAGTCACTGCTATGAGAGCATTATGGTTACTGCCACTGAAGGGCAGGTGGAACTTCTACACAAGCCTTCAACCTTTCCTATAACGGGAAGTTATTGTTTGGCCAAACACTGAACAATGCAATTAGGCGAATGACAGGAGGAAATGTCTGGACTGTGGCCACAGACTAGTAAGAGGAAGCCGCCATCCTTCACTCAAGCCTACTGAACTTCAGAAGGTGCAGGAGGCCAAACCTTAAAGGACAGACTGCAGATTTATCAGATCACAGTGGAGGTGTCAAGTCCAGAGCAAGCTGCTAAGATGGCTGGAAAGTCTTTTTAAAGGTGCGTCCAACCAGTCTGTTTCAGTTGGGACTAGGGGTCCTGAGTGAAGTTGATGTTTTCAGCCTTCTTCTGGAGGGTTTGGATGACAATCATCAAAGACCAGTGGGTCCAGAAGACAGGTGGGAGTACGATGGAGAATTCCAAAGTTGACCACTGAATTCATTTAATTTATGTTCAACAGATCTCAGAAGAGAAAATATTTGCAAGATTTTTTTACTGCTACAAGGCCATCATGCCAGTTATGCCAGAAACATAAAATCATATGGGGGCCTTTCTCCCCAGTTTTTCTAGTACTTAAGGCAGGAGCCTTCTGGCCTGTTTCAGTTTGAAGGAATCAAATGTGTTCATACACACCAAGAGGTTTAAGATGGAGTCCATGCAGACAGTCACAGGGACAGCTCAGCAGAAGGACCAGTTGGTATTAATCGACCAGCCCATTTATACTTCCATGTACTGATCAGTGCCGAGCACCAGAGGCGTGTGAGATTTGCAGTGGCCAGATGTCACTTTCAGTTCAGGTGTCTGCCTTTTACAGAATTGGCACAGTCCCAGGAATCTTTTTGAAGATCTTGTTGGCAGTGGTGGTACCTTGGGCCAGGTGGCACATGAGAGCGTTTTCAAATTGCCTTCTTTAACCTATTAGCTGGGCTGTCTATGGAACAGAAAATCTTTGTGCCTATACAAATTCAACAAGAACTGGAATTTTGAACATCGGTACTGTGCTTTTTTCGGAGGCATGCCTCTCAGCCCAGTAGATAGGATGATTCTGGGGCTGGGGGGAGTCCACAAACTGAAGATACAAGTGCAAGGCCATTTGAACGCTGTCAAGCACAGACTCCCCAAGTATCTTGAATGGAAGGAAGTCTTTTCTAGCATTGCAAGCCTTTTAGAATCTTCAAGGGGGCTGAGTAAGGTTGACAATAAGACACTAGTAGCCTACATTGCCTGACAAGGGGAAACCAAAAGTCTTTTCTTGTTACATCTTGCAAAAAAAATTTTCGTGGGGCAGAGAAGCACTTAGTCAGTTAAGGTTGGTCTTCTTGCCAGGGAAGCAAAATCAAATTATTGGTTCGATTAGGCAGAATATTTTTTCAACAAGTGCCTCATACTAATATTGGCCCTACAGGGCATCCCGGCAGTAGTTCTCAGGGAGACTTCACCGAACATGCAGCTTCTGATATTTGCAAGAATACCAATGCAAAGACTCCGTCATACAAGATCGAGCGAGGTCAGTAACAGCACCCCAATCCAATGAGACTACTTTTAAAACCCTGGATATGGAATAGGCTACAATAGAGGTACAGGGATTCTCATCTGAGGTTGTTATGACCTTGGTGACCAGAAGATCATCCATGAACAATTCATAGGAGCGGATATGAAAGAAGGTTGTTTTGTTTGCTCAGCAAAAGCTTTCTCTCCTGCGTTCCCTGCTCTAGCCAATATCCTTGACATTTTGCAATCAACGCTAGAGGTTGGTCTGGCATACAACTCCATTTAAGGTACAGATCTCTACTTTATCTTTTCACAGGCTGCAGATGGATGCAAAAGCCAGTGACCAGATGTCAAAATAAAAAAAATAAAAAAAAAATATATATATATATATATATATATATATATATATATATATATATATATATATATATATATATAAACCTTGAGGGAAATCCTTGTTCCCTCTGTGGAACTTGGGCTTGGATCTGAGAGCACCCATTGCTCCAATAGGTTTCATTTCCATTGAAGTACCTCATGGTAAAACTAGTTCTCCTGACAGCAACTACTTCAGACAGAAGGATGTTGAAGATTGTAACACTTTCTTGCAAGGGCCCTTTGGTGTCTTTTTTTTTTTTTCTGTTTTTTAACCAGAGATAGGGATACCACGTCTGTCTCCAAAGTTCATTTTTAAAGTGGTATCCAGTTTCCAGAAAAATTGGTAAGTAGTCCCTTCGAGTTTCACACAAGAGTCACTGAGTGCACAGCAGGAAGACTTCAGTTTTCTTACACATGGTCGAGTTATTAACAGTGTACTTGGTCAAAAGAGGATAGTGTACAATCTTTTAACCACTTGCCGACCGCCTAACGTATATATACGTCGGCAGAATGGCACGGGCAGGCAGAATCACGTACCTGTACGTGATCTGCCTCCCGCGGGCGGGGGGTCCGATCGGACCCCCCCCCGGTGCCATCGGCGGTCGGCATCTGACTGGGAGCGTCGGGAGGCGAGGGGGAGACCATCCGATCGTGGCCCCCCCCTCGCGATCGCTCCCAGCCAATGGGAATCCTCCTCTGCCTGTGTGTAGTTTCACACAGGCAGAGGATGTGATGTCATCTCTCCTCGGTCTGGCAGTTTCCGTCCAGCGCCGAGGAGAGAAGACATGTAAGTCCACACAACACAAACACACACAGTAGAACATGCCAGGCATACTTTACACCCCCGATCCCCCCCCGATCGCCCCCCGATCCCCCCCCAATCACCCCCCCCCCCCCCGTCACAAACTGACATTAGCAGTATTTTTTTTTTTTTTTTCTGATTACTGCATAGTGTCAGTTTGTGACAGTTACAGTGTTAGGGCAGTGAGTATTACCCCCCTTTAGGTCTAGGATACCCCCCTAACCCCCCCTAATAAAGTTTTAACCCCTTGATCACCCCCTGTCACCAGTGTCACTAAGCGATCATTTTTCTGATCGCTGTATTAGTGTCGCTGGTGACGCTAGTTAGAGACGTAAATATTTAGGTTCGCCGTCAGCGTTTTATAGCGACAGGGACCCCCATATACTATCTAATAAAGGTTTTAACCCCTTGATTGCCCCCTAGTTAACCCTTTCACCACTGATCACCGTATAACTGTTACGAGTGACGCTGGTTAGTTTGTTTATTTTTTATAGTGTCAGGGCACCCGCCGTTTATTACCGAATAAAGGTTTAGCCCCCTGATCGCCCGGCGGTGATATGCGTCGCCCCAGGCAGCGTCAGATTAGCGCCAGTACCGCTAACACCCACGCACGCAGCATACGCCTCCCTTAGTGGTATAGTATCTGTACGGATCAATATCTGATCCAATCAGATCTATACTAGCGTCCCCAGCAGTTTAGGGTTCCCGAAAACGCAGTGTTAGCGGGATCAGCCCAGATACCCGCTAGCACCTGCGTTTTGCCCCTCTGCCCGGCCCACCCAAGTGCAGTATCGATCGATCACTGTCACTTACAAAACACTAAACGCATAACTGCAGCGTTCGCATAGTCAGGCCTGATCCCTGCGATCGCTAACAGTTTTTTTGGTAGCGTTTTGGTGAACTGGCAAGCACCAGCCCCAGGCAGCGTCAGATTAGCGCCAGTACCGCTAACACCCACGCACGCACCGTACACCTCCCTTAGTGGTATAGTATCTGATCGGATCAATATCTGATCTGATCAGATCTATACTAGCGTCCCCAGCAGTTTAGGGTTCCCACAAACGCAGTGTTAGCGGGATCAGCCCAGATACCTGCTAGCACCTGCGTTTTGCCCCTCCGCCCGGCCCAGCCCAGCCCACCCAAGTGCAGTATCGATCGATCACTGACACTTACAAAACACTAAACACATAACTGCAGCATTCGCAGAGTCAGGCCTGATCCTTGCGATCGCTAACAGTTTTTCTGGTAGCGTTTTGGTGAACTGGCAAGCACCAGCCCCAGGCAGCGTCAGGTTAGCGCCAGTACCGCTAACACCCACGCACGCAGCATACGCCTCCCTTAGTGGTATAGTATCTGATCGGATCAATATCTGATCCGATCAGATCTATACTAGCGTCCCCAGCAGTTTAGGGTTCCCACAAACGCAGTGTTAGCGGGATCAGCCCAGATACCTGCTAGCACCTGCGTTTTGCCCCTCCGCCCGGCCCAGCCCAGCCCACCCAAGTGCAGTATCGATCGATCACTGTCACTTACAAAACACTAAACGCATAACTGCAGCGTTCGCAGAGTCAGGCCTGATCCCTGCGATCGCTAACAGTTTTTTTGGTAGCGTTTTGGTGAACTGGCAAGCACCAGCGGCCTAGTACACCCCGGTCGTAGTCAAACCAGCACTGCAGTAACACTTGGTGACGTGGCGAGTCCCATAAGTGCAGTTCAAGCTGGTGAGGTGGCAAGCACAAGTAGTGTCCCGCTGCCACCAAGAAGACGAACACAGGCCCGTCGTGCCCATAGTGCCCTTCCTGCTGCATTCGCCAATCCTAATTGGGAACCCACCGCTTCTGCGGCGCCCGTACTTCCCCCATTCACATCCCCAACCAAATGCAGTCGGCTGCATGAGAGGCATTTTCTTTATGTCCTCCCGAGTACCCCTACCCAACGAACCCCCCCAAAAAAGATGTTGTGTCTGCAGCAAGCGCGGATATAGACGTGACACCCGCTATTATTGTCCCTCCTGTCCTGACAATCCTGGTCTTTGCATTGGTGAATATTTTGAACGCTACCATTCACTAGTTGAGTATTAGCGTAGGGTACAGCATTGCACAGACTAGGCACACTTTCACAGGGTCTCCCAAGATGCCATCGCATTTTGAGAGACCCGAACCTGGAACCGGTTACAGTTATAAAAGTTAGTTACAAAAAAAAGTGTAAAAAAAAAAAAAAACACATACAAAAATATAAAATAAAAAAAAAATAGTTGTCGTTTTATTGTTCTTTCTCTCTCTATTCTCTCTCTCTATTGTTCTGTTCTTTTTTACTGTATTCTATTCTGCAATGTTTTATTGTTATTATGTTTTATCATGTTTGCTTTTCAGGTATGCAATTTTTTATACTTTACCGTTTACTGTGCTTTATTGTTAACCATTTTTTTGTCTTCAGGTACGCCATTCACGACTTTGAGTGGTTATACCAGAATGATGCCTGCAGGTTTAGGTATCATCTTGGTATCATTCTTTTCAGCCAGCGGTCGGCTTTCATGTAAAAGCAATCCTAGCGGCTAATTAGCCTCTAGACTGCTTTTACAAGCAGTGGGAGGGAATGCCCCTCCCCCCCCAACGTCTTCCGTGTTTTTCTCTGGCTCTCCTGTCTCAACAGGGAACCTGAAAATGCAGCCGGTGATTCAGCCAGCTGACCATAGAGCTGATCAGAGACCAGAGTGGCTCCAAACATCTCTATGGCCTAAGAAACCGGAAGCTACGAGCATTTCATGACTTAGATTTCGCCGGATGTAAACAGCGCCATTGGGAAATTGGGAAAGCATTTTATCACACCGATCTTGGTGTGGTCAGATGCTTTGAGGGCAGAGGAGAAATCTAGGGTCTAATAGACCCCAATTTTTGCAAAAAAGAGTACCTGTCACTACCTATTGCTATGATAGGGGATATTTACATTCCCTGAGATAACAATAAAAATGATTAAAAAAAAAAAAAATGAAAGGAACAGTTTAAAAATAAGATAAAAAAATAATAATAATAAAGAAAAAAAAAAAAAAAAAAAAAAAAAGCACCCCTGTCCCCCCTGCTCTCGCGCTAAGGCGAACGCAAGCGTCGGTCTGGCGTCAAATGTAAACAGCAATTGCACCATGCATGTGAGGTATCGCCGCGAAGGTCAGATCGAGGGCAGTAAGTTTAGCAGTAGACCTCCTCTGTAAATCTAAAGTGGTAACCTGTAAAGGCTTTTAAAGGCTTTTAAAAATGTATTTAGTTTGTCGCCACTGCACGTTTGTGCGCAATTTTAAAGCATGTCATGTTTGGTATCCATGTACTCGGCCTAAGATCATCTTTTTTATTTCATCAAACATTTGGGCAATATAGTGTGTTTTAGTGCATTAAAATGTAAAAAAGTGTGTTTTTTCCCCAAAAAATGCGTTTGAAAAATCGCTGCGCAAATACTGTGTGAAAAAAAAAAATTAAACACCCACCATTTTAATCTGTAGGGCATTTGCTTTAAAAAAAATATATAATGTTTGGGGGTTCAAAGTAATTTTCTTGCAAAAAAAAATTATTTTTTTATGTAAACAATAAGTGTCAGAAAGGGCTTTGTCTTCAAGTGGTTAGAAGTGTGGGTGATGTGTGACATAAGCTTCTAGATGTTGTGCATAAAATGCCAGGACAGTTCAAAACCCCCCCAAATGACCCCATTTTGGAAAGTAGACACCCCAAGCTATTTGCTGAGAGTCATGTTGAGTCCATGGAATATTTTATATTGCGACACAAGTTGCGGGAAAGAGACAATTTTTTATTTTTTTTATTTTTTTTTGCGCAAAGTTGTCACTAAATGATATATTGCTCAAACATGCCATGGGAATATGTGAAATTACACCCCAAAATACATTCTGCTGCTTCTCCTGAGTACGGGGATACCACATGTGTGGGACTTTTTGGGAGCCTAGCCGCGTACGGGACCCCGAAAACCAAGCACCGCCTTCAGGCTTTCTAAGGCCGTAAATTTTTGATTTCACTCTTCACTGCCTATCACAGTTTCGGAGGCCATGGAATGCCCAGGTGGCAAAAAAACCCCCCAAATGACCCCATTTTGGAAAGTAGACACCCCAAGCTATTTGATGAGAGGTATAGTGAGTATTTTGCAGACCTCACTTTTTGTCACAAAGTTTTGAAAATTGAAAAAAGAAAAAAAAAAATTTTTTTTCTCGTCTTTCTTTATTTTCAAAAACAAATGAGAGCTGCAAAATACTCACCATGCCTCTCAGCAAATAGCTTGGGGTGTCTACTTTCCAAAATGGGGTCATTTGGGGGGGGTTTGTGCCACCTGGGCATTCCATGGCCTCCGAAACTGTGATAGGCAGTGAGGAGTAAAATCAAAAATGTACGCCCTTAGAAATCCTGAAGGCAGTGATTGGTTTTCGGGGTCCCGTACGCGGCTAGGCTCCCAAAAAGTCCCACACATGTGGTATCCCCGTACTCAGGAGAAGCAGCTAAATGTATTTTGGGGTGCAATTCCACATATGCCCATGGCCTGTGTGAGCAATATATCATTTAGTGACAACTTTGTGCAAAAAAAAAAAAAAAAAAAAAAAATTTGTCACTTTCCCGCAACTTGTGTCAAAATATAAAACATTCCATGGACTCAACATGCCTCAAAGCAAATAGCTTGGGGTGTCTACTTTCCAAAATGGGGTCATTTGGGGGGGTTTTATGTCATCTGGGCATTTTATGGCCTTCAAAACTGTGATAGGTAGTGAGGAGTAAAATCAAAAATGTACGCCCTTAGAAATCCTGAAGGCAGTGATTGGTTTTCGGGGCCCCGTACGCGGCTAGGCTCCCAAAAAGTCTCACACATGTGGTATCCCCATACTCAGGAGAAGCAGCTAAATGTATTTTGGGGTGCAATTCCACATATGCCCATGGCCTGTGTGAGCAATATATCATTTAGTGACAACTTTTTGTAATTTTTTTTTTTTTTTTTTTTTTTGTCATTGTTCAATCACTTGGGACAAAAAAAATGAATATTCAATGGGCTCAACATGCCTCTCAGCAAATTCCTTGGGGTGTCTACTTTCCAAAATGGGGTCATTTGTGGGGGTTTTGTACTGCCCTGCCATTTTAGCACCTCAAGAAACGACATAGGCAGTCATAAATTAAAGGCTGTGTAAATTCCAGAAAATGTACCCTAGTTTGTAGACGCTATAACTTTTGCGCAAACCAATAAATATACACTTATTGACATTTTTTTTACCAAAGACATGTGGCCGAATACATTTTGGCCTAAATGTATGACTAAAATTGAGTTTATTGGATTTTTTTTAGAACAAAAAGTAGAAAATATCATTTTTTTTCAAAATTTTCGGTCTTTTTCCGTGTATAGCGCAAAAAATAAAAACGGCAGAGGTGATCAAATACTATCAAAAGAAAGCTCTATTTGTGGGAAGAAAAGGACGCAAATTTCGTTTGGGTACAGCATTGCATGACCGCGCAATTAGCAGTTAAAGCGACGCAGTGCCGAATTGTAAAAAGTGCTCTGGTCAGGAAGGGGGTAAAACCTTCCGGGGCTGAAGTGGTTAATTAAGCCATTAGGCCCTCAAGATTCATCCACTCTTGGGTTGCCAGGGTGATTAGATTGGCATGCAGGAAGTCCGCTTTTCTGATCTGAAACAATTGCAAGCCTATTTGACTATAGGGGTGGCAGCCTTTGGGACAGGTATGCCAGGATTGCTTGGAAGATATAGGTAAGGGCTAGCTTAAAGGTCTGGTGCTGCCTTCATTCAACCTTACAAACTAAATATGTGACCAGCAAGTTTGGGACAAGAGATCAATTCTTTCTGGCTTTAGCAGCTTTTCTTTGATTGCCAGTGTCTCTTTTCATTTATTCTCTCCCGCCCTATATTAGCTTTGGTATATCCTGTTGTGTGCTGACGTGAGGTGGGCCAGGAAAACGGAAAATTTTTATCAAATACTTACCGTAATTTTCCTTTCCTGGCCCATGCTCACGTGAGCGCAGGTCTTCCTCCCTAGTGGCCTGTTGCAGGCTAAGTTATCGAACATCCTAGTTGGGGGAGGGGCTGTCTTTTATTCAGCTAGGTACAGGTGGTCATGTGGGGCTTTAGAGGAGGTGTTAACCCGTTGTGTGCTGAGGTGAGGATGGGCCAGGAAAGGAAAATTATAGTAAGTATTTGATAACAATTTTCCATTTTCTTTGTATCATGGCCTATCCGAAGATCTTCTAGTAGGTTTAATATCCATGTCAAAATCAAGATAGTCATGTTTCCACTTTAAATCATAACTTTATTTTGTTTTTCATTGTAGAATACAAGGAAAAAAGACTTCACTTCAGGTACGTGAGATGTGCTAAATTAAGAAACAGTGGGCACAATTAACTATAAAGGTTATCGCATGCGTTATGACAGTCACGTGACCACTTAGAGCATGCGATAATGAAAATGTCATTATCACTATTGCTCATATGCGGTATTTAGCTCAAACACTAAAAACGTTCATTACATATCGCCAAAAAAAAAGGCATTAGTCAATTTACAGAAAGAAAGAAATAAATGCAGTAATTAAGTACTGGCCCAAGCTTGCAATAACTATGATATGATCCTGGGTTTGAGGTAAGTGATTGGTTTAAGAAAATAGGCAGGAAAGTACAAGCTGGAGCAGGTGTCAGCTAGATTCTACTCAGGAGTTGTCTCTGGAGGCTGGCAGATGGCATCGCACAGAGGATGGAGCCCTTTGAATCCAGTCTTCTGGAATTTAAAGTAATGCAGAAGAGAAGGAGAAGATGATCTTGAGTGGTCCTTTTAAAGGAAATTGCTGGATAAATTCACAGATGCTGATACCCTAAAAAAAGTTCTGCTTATCCTTGGCAATAATTATGGAGCTGTATACCCAAATTATAGGGTACCTTAAGCCCTCAACCCAGAGCAGCCATGCCATACCAGCCATGATTAAATTGTTGGCTGCCTTACACTTTTACATTTATACAAGCGAGATGCTTGCGACAACTTACCGCACGGTTTCATACGGTATTTGAGGCATAATTCGGAAATATAACACATGCAAGATTTTGAGAGTTTCTTTGTGAATTGCCATCATATGCTGCCAGTGTGCCCATCATATGCTGCCAGCGTGCCCATTAAATGCTCCCAATGTGCCCTTGAATGCCCCCAGTGTGACCCCCGCCCGCTCCCCGTCTGCCTGGCACTTACCCTGTCTTGGTGGGGCAGCGGGTGACAGCGACGAGCGGGGTCCTCCCTGCGTCTCCTGCCCTCCTCATCTCCGTCCTCTCCTCCTGATTGGCTGAAACGACAGGCACCACTATTGGACGCCTATCAGGTGACAGGTAACAGACCCGAGCACCTGATTGGCGGAGAGGCGGCTTAGTGTTAGGAAAGCGAATATTTATTCACTTTTCTAACACAGCTGAGTGACCTGCGAACGCCATGCTAGGTCACTTTTTTTGATGCCTATCAGAGCCCCCCGCCGCTGTAATTCAGGCGCCCAATACCGGAAAAGGGGACGGCGCCTGAATAGGGAGTGGCAGCGGCGGCCATAGATATATTCAATCTATTGGTGCTAGAGGGGTTGCAGGAGAGAGGGGGTGCCCTTATGGACGCTCCGCCACTGCTCCGCTCAAATCCCCCCCCCCGCTTGGATGGATCGTGGGACACCCCGCTCACACACCCCCCCCCCGGCGCATGGCTCGCAGGACACCCCGCTCACACACCTCCTCGCACAGATGGTTTGCGGGACACCAACCCCGTGCGGATGGATCACGAGACACCCCGATCAGCCGCCCCCCCCCTGCACGGATCGATCGTGGGACACTCCGCTCACACCATACCCCCCTGGGGATGGATCGCGGGACACCGCCCTCACACACCCCCGGCGATGGATCGTGGGACACTCAGCTCACGCCCCCACCATGGATCGCGGGACACATACTCTCATGCCCCCCCATGGATTGCAGGACACTCCGCTCACACGACCCCCACCCGCGGATGGATTGCAGGACACCTCACAGCACCCCCCACCCCTATGGATGGATTCCCCTGCAGGAGGTCTGGCGCTTACCAGGTCTCCTCTCCAGTCAGCTTCCTCTGCTCTGTCCTACTTCTGCCAAAGCTCTGAGCATCCAATAGGGACACCTGGCGCTTTGGCAAATCAGGAAACAGGTCTCACTGACCTGCCTCCAGATTGGCGGGAGGCAATGCGGTGTGAAAATAGCGACTATGGTCACACAATTGGGTGGGATCAGGGCCCACCCTTTTTTTAAGCTTATTAGAGCCTCTGGCTCTAATCAGGTGCTTAAAAAAAATACACAATGAACTGCAAAGTGGAGGTAAGTATGAAATGTTTGTTATTTAAAAAAAAAATAAAACAAAGGTTTAGTGTCACTTTAACTCTTATACTTTCCTTGTTTTGCAGTTTGTACTGGAAGACACCAAAGAAGGCTTCCAAACAACAGTAAGAAATGCTAAACACAGTTGTTCATGCCATTGTTAAATAATGCTAAAAGTATTGTATGGCCACTGACTATATATATGTGTCTGTGTGTGTGTGTGTGTGTACAGTGGAACCTCGGATTATGAGCATAATCCGTTCCAGGAGAATGCTCGTAATCCAAAGTACTTGCATATCAAAGCGAGTTTCCCCATTGAAGTCAATGGAAACTAAAATAATTTGTTCCGCATTGACTTCAATAGCATGCAATACCGCATGCGGCCAGAGGCGGGGGGCGCTGGAGAGCCTCAGAAACGGCCGGAAAGGCCCGAGGACACCTCGGGGGACCTCGGCAAACCTCGGAAAGACTCCGTTCCTGAGGTTTGTCGAGGTCAGCCAAGCTGTACTCGGGTCTTTCCGTACATTTCCGAACAGCACCGATCGGCGTCGCTCGAATCCGGCGCCTCCCCACCTCAGGCCAAATGCGGTACTGCACACGCTTTGGCCTGAATCATGCTCGTTTTGTGAGACAACACTCGCAAACCGAGTTACGATTTTTAAAAATACAGTGCTCGTATTGCGAAATGCTCGTTAACCGCGTTACTCGCAATCCGAGGTTCCAGTGTATTGCATTTTATGTGCACAGCATGTGGGTCAGCTAATAAAAGTAGACACTGGATAGTAAGCTGTAGGTGTTCCAATTCAAATGCAGATTTAAGCATTGAGATACCTCCATAAACCTAGTCTGTCCAGACAGTATGGTCACCTGCTGACTTTCCAATCTTTTAAAACACGAGAAGACGACTCTCCTAATCCTTCCTCTGTGAAGAGCCAACACTGACTGAGGGAGCATGGGAGAGAGAAACAGGGGAGGGTCTATCTAGGAATGAATTAACTAGCACTAAAAAGGAGAAGACAGAGGGAGATCCCATATCACATAAGTAATTAAGCTGTAGTGGCCCTAAACTATCACTAGATGTTAAAGTGGAGATTCACATTTCCAATCAACATTGATTATTTTTAATCCTTATGCTACCAGCATTAGTAAATAAATAGGAAAGTATATAACATTTACTTGTGTTCATTATTATTTTTTTTTTTTGTTTGTTTTTACATTCTTCATTTACTTCCTAGTTTCCAGGCATAGGCAAATGATGTTATACATCCCAGGAGTCTTCAGGAGGGGAGAAGAGGAGGAGGGGTTTGATTGATGCATGCATGCATGCATTCTTGAGCTAAGGACAGGTGGATTCCAGGAAATAAATGCTACATGAATCATTTGGCTTATTCAAGATGGCCATGGTCAGAAATGCTAGGGGGTGTTTTTCCAAAGTGATTTCTCAACAAAATAGAGCATGGAGACATGGATGGATCGGGATGTTTGCTTTGAATATTCCAAATAAATTAAGTAGTGTTTTTGGTTTGTGGTGCTCAAATGCAGTGAAGATTTGCTTTAACATACAGCAGAACAAAAGCAACCTTCTATATAAAAAGAAACGGAAAGGGGGCAAGCGGGACTTTTAAGGTACCAAGGATTAAAGTAAACAGTAATTTTAGAAAAAATACATTTTATTTATACAATTCTTTAAAATCACAATAAACATTTGCAAGAATCTCGTATCAATTCTTTTAACATGTATGACCACTTCTTACTTTACATGTTTTGCTCAGATGAGCTTCCTCAGGAGTTTTTGGAAGTGTCCCATGAAGTAAAATATACTATAAGAGAAACAACAGTTGTAAATGATTATGCTTGAAAAATCGCCATAAATAAAAAAATCGCAAGGCATGTCAATAAGGCAAGCCTGTATACATCATTGCAATATAATAATCAAATATTGTACAGAATTATACTTTATATAACATAATGATAAACTGAGAATGAATGCCTAACGGATGCTTGTATTCAAGAAGCATTGATTGTAATTCATTCAGTGAAGCCAGGATTTATAAAAAGGGGAGAACCTTTTGTAACCAAAGAGAGAGGATACATTTATTTGAGGAGATTAATAATGATCAAAATGATCTTATAGAGTGTGGGATTGTATAAAAGGGAAAACATTTACCTCAATTCCAACTATTGAAAAAAATTGAACCAATTTAATCTTCCATCCCTATATTCGGGGAATGATCTGAGGAACAGATAGAAAAACCAAAGGGCTGGAAAGGAAAAATACCACCCTTTGCTTTGTGTTTAAAGCGCTCAGAGACGCACTGATGGTATGTCTACTGGATGTTCTTTGGCTATTGAAGACAAAAAAACCTGGATTCCACCTATTAAATAAAAATGAAAAACATTTCATTTATTCAGTTGCTGAAGTTCAATATATAAGAAGTTACACAAGCTTCCAAAATCTCATCCGTAGTGGGTGATTAATTTAGGAGTCAAACAATGAAGGAGGAGGAAAGAAAAGCAGAACCACCGGTGGGTCAGATTGCAAAAACCCCAGATGTCTGCAAGATGATCCATAGTTCTGACTGTGTGGCCATTTAGCCCCGGTGTCACGTTTAGCGTTTAGGGTGAGTCCATCCTGCTGCTCTACTGCCTGATAGGTGGGATTTTTTCCCACTGTTCTCTGCCGTTAGTCTGGCGGATATGGAGTACTAAAGATGGCGGATAGTGACCAGACGCGCTTAGCGCGTGAGGTCACTTCCGCCTCTTGTACTACGGACATGCGCAATGGTGCCGCATTGCGTCCACGCCCGCTGGCTACATCAGACGCCGGCGGGACAGTGATGGGTATAAATGGTGTCTCTTGTACACCACACGCTGACAGGGAAGTACCATAAGCCAGTGTGAGACCGCTTTGCTGTCTCCTTCTCCCTCTCCAGTCTACTCTATTTGAGATCTTCTCCACTACAGTAAGTATCATTGAGAACTTGCGCCCTCACTCTGCCGGTTTAATATGTGGTCTGATTGTTCTGGATGACCAGTGACCTGCTTATGCAGTGAGGAGGGGGAATTTATCTTGCAGACATCTGGGGTTTTGCCATCTGATCTGATGTATAAAAACTGGTTTCTCAGAGAAGCTTCCATGCAGATGTTTATGTACTTGATGACGCCCTGGAGGAACGGCGAAACGCGTCAACATATTTCCGTTTTCATTACCAGTGACGCAACTTCCGCTATCCGTTGGACACACGCTGTGCAGCTGCAAACCCGAAACTTACTGATGCCTGTTTTACAGAGTCGTCTTGGGAGTGGCGTCTGTTTGATTGCGCATTTGATTTAATATTAGCAGTACTTCACTATCGGCTTTTTTATCTTTGTTTCCTATTATGAATGATCTACTTCGGTCCATCCACATGAATATCTGCATGGAAGCTTCTCTGAGAGTCCAGTTTTTATACATGAGATCTTTTAGATCACAGCCCTATTGACCCCTAGACTGCAAAGCTGAGGGTTCATTAACTCTGGTGAGTGGGGTCACAAGAGGGGAGTATGGCACTTGAAAAATCCTATCCTGAACCACAAAGCACTAGAATTTGCATTTGGAGCACTTAGCACTTTATTCATTATTTATAGAACTTGTCAATATTGTCACGGTCAATAATTTACAAGCACATTATCACGTTGATGTTTTATATTCTGCTTGCGCTGTTAATTTATGTATTCACTTTTTTAAGGTTCTAGCACCTTTTGTAATAGCTGCTGTGGTTTATCATTTATTATTTGTTATTTACTATTCCATCTAGCGCGAGTTCTATTTAGTAAAACATAATTTCTGATTTTGTCTTTTTAGCATTCTAAATCATGCAAAAAGCAAGGAAGAGGTCAACCAAGATCAGGAAAATTTAAGAGAAGGTGATTAGAAGATATACCTGTGACCAGTGCTGGGACAAGGTCATCTAGAGCCCAGGGTGACCATGCCAAATTGCATCCCTCCCCCCACAAGATGCATGAGCATTATGTGTCAGCAAAAATCCCCCCCCCCCAAAAAAAATTGAGCTCTAATCTGAATGCTTACCCCCCTAAGCATAAATTCCCCCTCCCAATAAAAATCCCCTTGCTGAAATCCCCTTCCCAGCAGAAATCTTTGTCCCCACCCCTCCAGCTCAAATCCTCTCATTCCCCATATGCCCCCAGCAAGAACCCCCCCCTGAATAAAATTACCCCCTCCTAGTACAAAACCTCTACCTCTCAAATTTCCCCTCTAAACACAAATTCGCCCCATTCCCCCAAATGTCCCCTCCTAGCACAAATACCCCCAAACATCCCTGCTAGCACAACCCCCTCCCCCCAATAAATCCCCCTCCTGGCACAAATCCCCTCCCCCCTACCATTTTACCTTTTCTAACACAACCCCCCCCAGCACAAATCTTCTTCCCCCATCCCTCCCCAAAATTCCCCCTCCTAGCACAAATCTTTTTTCACCATACCCCCCCCCCCCAACACAAATCCCCTCAAATCACCACTCCTAGCACATCTCCCCAAATTTCTCCTCCTTCAGCAATTCCTATCCCCCAAATTCTCCCCCAACACAAATTCCCTCCCCCCCACCTCACATGATACCACAGTGCCCAGGGCAGCCTCCCCTCCTGCCCACCCCTTGTCCCAGCCCTGCCTGTGGCAATTACACTCTCACATTGCACCCTATGCAGAGATTTTCCAGTATGCGGACAACAATCCAAGCAGTAGCAGATTTAGAGTGATCATTACTGAAAGAGGGTAACAGAACAGTTAACACATTACATACACACACGCACACCACGTGTTTTAATGGAAACACGCACCGTTCACAGCATCTGCTGTTGCAGTTCTGACCTTTTAAAAAAAGTTATTGTATTACTCATTGCCATGCTCAAACAGTAATGCAACAGAGTTTACGGTAGCTTTCTTCAAAGGGGCAAAAAGTTATTTCATGTCTGATTTGAGCATTCAGATATTCTGTTTTAAATATAGTTTTAATGAAAGAAAAGAAAAAATGTGAGTAAATATTTACAGAAAAATATTACAAAACAGTAAAATGAACAGAATTAAAAGAGAAAATTTCACCATCTCTCCTGTACTGTACTACATGAGTGTATCTATGAGATGTAGCATATATTTCATCCCAAATGGGCTATATTGATAACTGTGTTCACCATAAATGAGTTTAAGACGTACTGACATGTAGCACAGATCCCAGACTAGTCTGGGACTTTTGACCCAGGTTCTATTCCCTATGGGGTACATGGCAGCCAGGCACACAGCAGCTCCACTCTCACAACTCAAGAAACAGGCATGTAATTTTGTATTTTTAATGCTGGGTAACTTGGTTAGGGTGCAGGGTGAACCTGGGGTAATCCAAATACATTGCAAAGTACAAAAGAGGACACTCTCTGGCTATAACTGAACTCTTCAGGGCAGTAGTGTATTTAGGTTTTGTGCTGCCCTAGGCCTGACTAAACTCGTGCACCCCCTAATTTAAATATGACCCACCCCTTCCTGTCAAGGTCACACCCCTTGCTGAAATTTCCAAGTGGGGACACTAGTTCCGAGGGCCGGGGGGGGGGGGGGGGCAATGGATTCCCTTAATTCGCATAGACTTCCTCTCACTTCCTGCTTGGCTATGGGGCAGGAAGTGAAGGAAAATCTCTGCAATGGGACAGGAATGGTAAAAAATAAACTGACAGGGGCTATAACCCTCCCTTACTCTTTCCAAAATGAAAAAAAAAAAGTGTTGCCTATAGTTCTACTTTAAAGGGGTTGTAAAGGTAAAAGTTTTTTCACCTTAATGCATTCTATGCATTAAGGTGAAAAAACATCAGACAATACCGGCCCCCCCAGCCCCCCGTTTTACTTACCTGACTCCTCGAAAGTCCCGCGCTCGCCCCCGACATCCTCTTTGCTGCTCAGCCTGGCCGTTAATTGGTTACAGTGGAAGGACTGAAAGCAGCACAGCCTTTGGCTCGCGCTGCTGTCAATCACATCCAATGACGCGCCGCGCCGGGGGCGGCGCCGAGTGATACAGTGAGGGGCTATGGCCACCGGCTGTATCACAGGAGCGTGCCCGCAAGCACTCAACACCATGCAAGGGAGCTCGCATGAAGGTGTTGAGTCCTTGCGGGGGGGAGCCGAGACAGCCGCTCAGGGACCCCAGAAGACCAGGTTTGGGGCCACGCTGTGCAAAACGAGCTGCACCGTGGAGGTAAGTATAACATGTTTGTTATTTTAAAAAAAAAAAAATTATCTTTAGTGATCCTTTAAGCACAAATGTCTGATAATTTTACGGAGAGGACTAAGAAGATATAACCATGCCAATGGTATAGCAGAAAACATATAGTACAGTGAGGAAGGTTTGTGGTCCAGGATGATAGGACAGTCAAAATTAGAAGCGGCGCCCCCCCCCCCCCCCCCACAGTTGCGGAATGCCAGCCACCCGCATACCGGAAGCAGTGCGGCCGCTTTATGGGGGCGCTAGACTAATTTGCCTCTCAGCCCAGTTTGCCCCATAAGACTGGCGCTACAATAACAGCGCAAGCCGGCGGGGACTTTTTCCGTGCTGCCCCCCTGCAAAGTGCTGCCCTAGGCCTGGGCCTTGTCGGCCTAGGCCAGGATACAGCATTGCTTCAGGGTGAACCCCCTTTGTGGCTAGTGGCAGATGAACACACAGCTCAGGAAGCTCCAATGCACAAGCAATTCTAAGCCTGCAACTTTGGAACAATCTTTCCAAGGGTTAACAAAGACAGTCACTAGGACCTCTCTTTCTTTTTCAGGCATTTACTCACTGTGTCCTGTGTACTTGGATGTCTTCCCTCATGTACCAGCTAGATTCTGTACTGTGAGCCTCCAGGCCAGGTCCTCAGTGGATTTCCTCTAAACTCTTCTAGCAACTCTAGAAATGGGTCCCTCAGCTCTCCCTGAGCTGGAGCCCTGATGGCCTCCTACAGACTTCAGCTAAGTGACCCAGAGGGCCTCAGCCCTCCAGGCTGGGTCTTTTCCATCAGGACAAGGACCCTACTGTTCCAGGCTCCAGCCTATTTATACACACATCAGCTCCCTACTGGTCATGCTTACTTCCAGGTATTGGCTGAGGCTGTATGAATATGCAAGTCCAGGGTCTACCTTTTCCAAACCACTAAATTCTAGAACTTACTAGAAACCAGGGTGGCGCAATTCAGCCTGAAACCAGCAGAACTCAGAACAGCCAAAATCAAAATTTGCCTTAATCCTACTAGCAACCTTTACTACCCTGTTTCCCCTAAAATAAGACCTAGCGTGATTGTCGGTGATGGCTGCAATATAAGCCCTACCCTCCAAATAAGCCCTACCCTGTTTCCCCAAAAATAAGCCCTACCCTGAAAATAAGACCTACAAGGACTTTAACTAGGGCTTATTTGGGGGGTAGGGCTTATATTGAAGCCATCGCAGACAGTCACGCTAGGTCTTATTTTAGGGGAAACAGGGTAGTACTGTAGGGTGCTACAGATACCGTAATTAAACCTTGTAGAGGCTTGCTATCAGGGATGATGGCTGGCCACAATATATAGACCTTCTCATTTTTAAACACTGTGTCTATGTCATTTGATGTAACTGTTTTAATGTATATAATGTTTTATGGTGTAATAATACATTTCTCAATTTTATTTAAATATGTGTTATTTATTTGGCACCATAAAAAATCCCACAGTATACTGCACTTCAAGCAATTAAAGCCAAAGTCTACGCAAAACCATTTTCTTTTGTTTTGGTAGTGGTGAGGGTTGTGACATCTGTATTCTCACTGGAGAGATTCCTTCTCACTTCCTGTACCAATGACACCCTGGGCACCATGGTATGGCGGGGTATCAATAAGAAGAAATGAAGGGAAACTCCCCTCTTGAGTCAATCTAAAACAAAAATGATTTTGGCTGAAGTAGTACATTAGGCCTCTGGGGATGCTGAGGATAATGTAAGCATTAGGGTGATAAATGAGCTATTGGTCAGGTAGATGTTTCGACCTCTGCATTGCAGTCTAGCATTAAGCAGAGCTGGGCATGGATATGAATATTGGTAACACTTGAAAGGCATAAGCCTTTTGTGTAACCCTCATGAAAAAAAATTACAAATTAAAGATGTTTTTCTTTTATTTCAGAGCTGTGTGCTGTGGGCTGGATGGGTTTTTTTAATTGTATTTTTATTTAGATCATTTATTTTAGTATGGTGAATGTGTGGGAAAATGTTAGCAAAGAATGTTTGTTACATTCAATACTTGCATGATATGCTATGTAGAAATAATATTTTACTTTTATTCCACCTGTAGTGTCCGGAAAATCAAAGCGTCTGTCAATTGCCACAGCAAAGGTAAAATATTTTGGCCACTAACAGGCTCCTTTCTTATTTTATGATAATACAATTTTAGGAATTGTACAAACTACATGTCCCTCAGGTCTGATAAGTCGGCATTAAAGGGCAAACAGGCTGGACATTTATCAACAGACCTCAGGAGATACAATAATTATTATAACTGTTATATTGATTATACAGTTGGGAACTAAAACATCTATATCAGGGGTATTGAATTTACAGAGGTCTGATCAGTAAAATTTTCTCTCCAGCAGAGGTCCTAATGACATGTTTTTACGAAGACTCGTTACATCACTGCCCCCCCCCCCCCTTATATCACAATCCCATTCTTACAGTGTACTCAGTCCCCCACACATTAATTATAGTTCCCCTTCAGAGTAGTGTTCTCAGGCCCCTGTCACATCATCCCCATCCCCTTTAAAGTAGTGTACTGAATCCCCTTTACATAACACACCCCCTTTATTCACAGAGTCCTCACCCCTCTTTCAAATCATCAACTCCCCCCACCTACAGTACTGTCCTCTGCCCCTTCACATCAACCCCCCCCCCCCAAGCACTGCCTCCCTTGCATCACTTGCTCCCCCTTCACATGAGCCCCATCCAGCACTGCCCCCCTTCACATCACCTGGCCCTCCTCACAGCACCCGCTTCCCTTTCACATCCCCCCCACAGCGCTGCCCCCCTTCATATCACCCCCACACACACAGCGCTGCCGCCCTTCACATCATACCCCCTCCATAGCACTGCCCCTTCACATCACCCCCTCCTACATACACACAGCGCTGCCCCCTTTACATCACCCCCCACCCTCACAGCACTGCCCCTATTACATCACCTCCCCCCCACAGTGCTGCCCACCCCCCTTCATCATTGCCTCCTCTCACATCACCCCCCTCTCCTCCAGTAGTGTCCTTTGCCGTTCACTCTCCTACCGTAGACTGAGTGCAGAGCAGGAGGCAGGATGGTAGTAAGCTGAGTGCGGGAGACACAGATCTGCATTGGATGGAGGGTGGAAGCTGTACGAGTTAACTTTCCAGATTAACCACCAGAACTAGTGTCCCCATTGGAAAATTTCCTCTCTATAAGACCCCTTTTACACTGGGGCTTTTTTCCAGGCGCTTTAGCTCCAGTGTTAAAGTCCTGCCCAGGATATTTTTCAGCTTTCAGTGCTGTTGCATTTTGAATGACAATTGCGCGGTCATGCAACACTGTGCACAAACTAAATTTTTATAATTTTCTTCCCACAAATAGAGCTTTCTTTTGGTGGTATTTGATCACATCTGCGTTTTTTTAATTTTTGCGCTATAAACAAAAAAAGGCCGACAATTTAAAAAAAAAAAAAATGATGGGCACTGATAGGCGTCACTGATAGGTGGCTGGATAGGCAGCACTGATGAGGAGCTACTGACAGGCATTACTGAGTGGCACTGATTGGCATTTCGATGGGGCACTGATGGGCATTACTGATGGGGCACTGGCACTTTTTTGGGCACTGATTGGCATTGTTGTGGGCACTGATTGGCACTGTTGTGGACACTGATCGGCACTGTTGTGGGCACTGACAGGCATTTATTATGGGGACAAGCTGGCAGGTGTTGGGCACTGATTGGCAGCTGATGGGCACCTTTTGATGGGGGCTGTGCTGATAATGTGCTGATTATCAGCACAGACCTCTATCCCAAAACAAAACAAAAACTTTTGCTATAACTGCTTATGAAGTGTTAGCTGGAGTTCAGTCCATCTAAAGCTGGGTATATACGCTGAATTTTTTTTGTTTTGTTTTGTTTTTTCGTTTAACCAGCGGGTTGAGCAAAAATAGATCCCCACAACAATGCAAGCGATGTTGATGCAAGGATCTCTCTTGCTGTCGGCTTCTGTTGAACAGACAGTGGTACACATATATCGAATGTCGGTCAGTTCCATGTATAGTCAGCTTAACACTAGCCCCCACCCCCAGACTGACAATGCTGCCCAAAGGTGTCTGCTTTACTACTTTATCCATAAATGTAGACAGGAAGTGTGTTACTGGCAGGATCACCAAGTAAATAAAGGGGGAAAAAAAAGAAAACTGAAACTAATGCAGCCACCTTGTCTAATGATTGGTAAGCTGCAATATATATTACATTTTTGATTTGGGATTTAATACTGCTTTAACTGAATTAGAGAAGTCTCGGTCACTAATAACCATGTTAGTCAGAAAATACAGAATTCTTAGAAAAATAAAAAAGGCTGCTTACCAGGAGTTCATTTTTTTAAAACTATTTTTAAGTCACTATATTTCCCAAAAATGTAAAGTTTTTCTTTACCTATGTGCTTTACACCTGATTCCAAATCTGCAAGCCAAAATGTACTTTTCTTTAGAGGTCAAGAGGGAGGCTTCTTGATTTCCTTAGGCCCTGAACTGCTTGCAGAATCAATTGTTAACCAATCGTGCAAGTCTTTGCCCAGTGCATAGTTGTTGGCAGAGCTAAAGGAAACTGTACAATAGAATTGTAATGTGTATGGTTAGCACTAAAACTGCATTCACGTTAAAATATTGGTACTCATGTATTTGTATGAAAAGGTATCCTGTCCTTTTTACATTGCTTACTTTGTGTGAAATATCTGGTGATCCTGCCAGTCTCCCTACTTTCCTATTTCAAACCATGCCAGATCATGGAAGCACATCCATCCCAGATTGGTCAGTTTGCTTCTTTGCATTTTACTTGCATTTTACTTGGGGAACACAGCCTGCCTACTAACAAGTTTTCTTACACAGCTCTTCACTGGAAAGATCAGTGTACTACTGTTTCTTTGCCTCCTGCTGATATGCCCCCTGAACTCTAATGCCCCGTACACACGGTCGGACTTTGTTCGGACATTCCGGCAACAAAATCCTAGGATTTTTTCCGACGGATGTTGGCTCAAACTTGTTTTGCGTACACACGGTCGCACAAAGTTGTCGAAATTTCCGATCGTCAACAACGCGGTGACGTCAACCACGTACGACGAGACTAGAAAAGGCCAGTTCAGAACCAAGCGCGGCACCCTTTGGGCTCCTTTTGCTGATCTCGTGTTAGTAAAAGTTTGCTGAGAGACGATTCACGCTTTTTCAGACTCGTGGCTTTCAGATCGTTTTCTGCGGTTCAGTTTGTGCTTGTGGGTTTGTATCTGCTCTTCAGTGCGTGCAAGCAAGTTCCGTGTGACTTTAATTAGTCATTGTATTCTTGTTCGTTCGTTACTGTTTTTTCAGGTCGCTCTTCACAGGCCTTGCTGTTCTTCAGTGCGTTCTGTTACTTCGTTCTGAGCAGCCGACCGTTTTCTAGCCATGTTGCATATATGTACTCCTCGTAGAGTTCGTGCTGTGCGGGGGCATGGTGTTGGGGTCCTGACCTTGACACAAGTCCAGTCCATGAACAGGGTGGGGAGGAGTTCATGGACCAAGAATTGGTTGCTTCAGCGTGACCAGTTCTCTCATATGCCTTTGCTCCGTGAGATCCGTGAGAATAATCCTGATGATTTCAGGAACTTTCTCAGCATGACGGACCCCGTGTTTCACCGTTTGTTGGCTTCGCTGACCCCTTATATTAGCAGGCAGGATACCTGCATGAGGCAAGCCATCACTCCGGAGCAGAGGCTCGTGGCTACCCGGCGGTACTTGGCGACAGGGAAAAGTCTGCAGGACTTGAAGTTCTCGACAGGCATCTCCCCCCAGGCTCTGGGGATCATTATCCCAGAGACCTGTTCTGCCATCATCCAGGTCCTGCAGAAGGAGTATATGAAGGTAAGATTTTTATCCTTTAATATCACATTTTATTGTATTGAATGTTTGCTAATATCTTGTATTTCTTTCCTCATTCCCTAATTACCATGATTGGAATATGCTGTGAATGTCCCCTTTGTCCTCATGCATGCTGGATTTTTATGTAATTATTTTTTAGTCCTTCATACAGATTGGCCTTCAATAACCTCCCCAGCATGTTCTCCTGCCCCTATATTTACCTCATGTAGTCACTTAACAATGTATTTTATCAGCTCCATAGTTGTGCTTTACCCCAAACACCCCCTAAAATGTTTAGAAATGTGATTTGTGCTTTAAATTCAGGCAGAGTGCCAGAGGCTTTTTTTTTGTGGTGTCCCCAAATCATTTTTATTAACCCTCCCCCAACTGCTAAGTCAGCTGATACCAATTCTCTATCTATCCTCAATCATCTATCTGCTGACTTTGCCAAACCCATACACACTATACCCATCTCTTATGTGCTCAGATTTATGGATGAATTACCCAAAGCATGTAGTGCAAGGGCCTGCCTGTATACTTTCAAATGGTACTGTTTAAAGTTTTGGTATCCTATTATTATCTTGACAGGTAATAGCAGAATGTCCAAATGTCCTCAAATGTGTACAGTGTGTATTTATATCTTTGTATTATTACACTTCTTACCTGTCCAGTGGGCTGCCAATAGTGTAACTAAGGAGGGGCTGTTCCAAGTAATACCCTGTATTTAGGCATTCATCTCTCAATGAAGTGGAGAGGGTTACCTGTCCAAGATTCCCCCCCCCCCATAATGTTAGAAATGGCCCATGAGAGGGGGGAGGGGGAATATGATAGGTGTACCTTATACTTTGGTGTTGTTAAATTCCCCTTTATAAATGCTATCTGGAGGTTGGCCAAGAATGTTTGTGTCTAATCTGCTTGCCATGTTTATGTGCAAAAATAGTAATTTATTTTTGTTTTCCTCAACAGTTTCCTTCCACGCCAAAGGAATGGCAGACTGTGGCCTCCCACTTTGCCCAGCGGTGGGACTTTCCTAACTGCGGAGGGGCAATTGATGGAAAACACGTCCACATCGTCCCACCACCTAACTCGGGGTTGTACTATTTCAACTATAAGGGGTTCAATAGTATTGTGATGTTGGCGGTGGTGTCGGCTAATTGCGACTTCTTGTATGTGGACGTGGGGAAGAATGGCCGGATGTCCGATGGTGGAGTCATCGCCCAGACGGAGTTTTACAGGCGTCTCCAGAATGGCAGCTTGGACTTGCCACCTCCAGAGGACAATGTGGAAGGACTCCCATTCGTCTTCGTTGCTGATGAAGCGTTTGCGCTGGGGGACCATCTTATGCGGCCATTCCCTATGAGGACCCTCACCCCGGAACAGAGGTTTTTTAATTACCGGCTGGCCAGAGCCAGAAGAGTAGTGGAGAACACATTTGGAATCCTGGCCAGCCGGTTCCGCCTATTTCTGACACCCATCCATATGGCGGAGTATAAACTTAATCATATAATCCTGGCGTGCTGTATTCTCCATAACTTTTTACGCAAACATTCGGCCAACTATGCTGGCTCAGTTGGGCCTGAGGCTGGAATGATACATGAAACAACACTGACGGTGCTTGAAAGTGGCCATCCTGGCTTGCCCTCCCTGAGTGCCCGTGATGTCCGGTTACGATACCTGGAGTTCTTTGCGGGTAGGGGGGCCATCAATATGCCAGCAAATTTGTGAAGCCTTTATCAAAGAAAAAAAGAAAAAAAAAGAAAATCTTTGTGGACATTTACTGCTTGTGTTTGTTTTAGCTGACCCTGACAGAAATGTGTTGAGTCCAGAAAATGGCGTGATTGTGTAACCTTATACAACACCCACTGTTGGGTGTTATTTACTAAAGGCAAAGACACTTTGCACTACAAGTGCACTTGAAACTGCACTGAAACTGCACTTGTAGTGCAAAGAGGATTTGCCCTTAGGAGATAACCCCCATTGTCACAGAAAACACCAATTACATCACCACCAAAGTGTTTTAGCGTTGACACAATAATCCACACATTCTTGCTTAACAATCTTTTTAATACCTGCACAATCACATGTGCATTTAGAAAAGGTTTTTCAAACAAACCAACATGTTTGTTGTATAACAATTTTTGGGGTAGCATTATAAAAAATAGAAATGTCCATTGAAGATTAAACAGGCATGTGTAAAACCAACAAGAAAGACACAAATCTTGAACTTACAAAGTTCACATTTGGTAGAACTTGAAGGCAATATCAGACATGAGTATTTAGGAACTGTGTTTGATATTGCGTTCAGATGGGGTGAAGTTCCCCCCAGGAAAAGCCAAATTTGGAAGATGCACACAAATTTCCCAATGTCAACATGTGCTAGCTGCCATCACGGGGGATCAAGGGATGTGTTTAGGGGGAGAAACCCCTTCCTCTCAGCTAATTTATTATTGAGGAAGGGGTTGCACCCCCAAAACGCGTCCATTGATCTCCCGTGATGGCAGATAGCACATGTTGGCACACTGTGTGCATCCTCCAAATTAGGCTTTTCTAAAAATCGCTAAAACATTTTGAACATTGTAGCACACAAAAAAACAAAGGGATTGGGAGGGGTTTTAAACTCGCCCCAAAACATCAATGATGTTTTTATGTTTTTGAATAACATCATTGATGTTTTTATTGAGGTTTTCCAATTGTAAATTACACCCCATGATCTCCCCGATCAGGATCTGGGCACTTTCTGATGTGAAAGGATCTGGATCCACAACATCACGATCACCTAAAAAGAGAGAAACCCAAAAAAAAAAAAAAAAGGTATCAAAAATATGCCGGCATCCATCTCTTACGTGAGCCTGTGGTCACAGACACTCACCTGTTGTGGTGACTAGTTCCACCACGTCTTCTTCCTCCTGCTCTTCTTGGGTTGGTGGGATTTCCCCTTCTTCCAGAGGTGGGGGGTCTGTGGTCTCCTCGGATGAGGGGTGTTCTCCGAGTCTTTTCTCCCCTATGTAAAACAAAAATGCTATACTTAGCACACAGAGATTTGATGGCAGAACTATAAATAGGAAACATTGCTTGGAAGTGGGGTACAATTGTCTATTTTGGCAGAGTTCAGAAATGTAGCATTTTCAGTGTCCTTTGTCAAGCTTCAATACTTTACCTGTTTGGTACAAGCTTCACAGATGTAGCCCCCCCCCTATAGTATACACTGGAGCACCTGTGTGGCCCCCTACTAAAAATGGTGTTCTTGTGTCCCACACTAGTGCTCCAGTGTCCAGATGTGAAAACAGCTGCTGAGTGTCCTCTCCTTACACAGAATCTAGTTTGCATTTCATTCTAGTAACAAAGCCATCTACACAACCAAAATAGTTTCAGACAAGTAGGGTGTAAAAATTGTGGCCAAATGCATATGGCCTAAACAATAGTGTTTTATAGGCCGAAAGAAAAATGTTGGATACGAACGAATAATGTGCCCATGAACATGAAAGTTGCCATTTAAAAATGTACACTTGTAAGAAAAGCACATGGAGCAGCACGAACGTAAGAAACATAAAGAATAGGAACACAGGACAACTACTTACTTTTTTGCTGCACTCTCCAGATCTTTCTGTACTGCTCATGTTCTCATAATTTCAGGTCCAACCACCGTTTCCTGGGCTGATCTTCCGATCGTCGTACCCCGAAATTCCGGTGCAGACTTTTGACCACTTTCGCCATGATCTTGGCCTTTCTGACATTGGGGTAAGGTCCATACTTTCCATCATAGTCGGCCTTCTTCAGGATGTCCAACATCTCCCCAAAGGACATATTTGATGCCTTAAATCATCTCCTTCTGGATCGTGACGTTTCAGACTCCGGGCTTTCCTCCCCCTCCTCCTCGTTGCTATAATTAGCACGCACCTGCTGTGTATCCACCATGCGCTCTTCCCCCACTGCGCAAAACGAAAAGGGGCGGGGAGTTAGGGGAGTTTGGCCTGACCTTAGGGTTTGTCTTGTGTTGTGTCTTGCAGAGAAAATGAATGGCTTCAATGACCACAACTTCCTCCCCCTGTTCATAGACAAATACAGGGAGCTGCCCTGTCTGTGGCAGGTGAGACATCCCCATTACAATAATAAACAAAAGAGGCAGGCAGCGCTGGAGAAACTGCTGGAGTTGGTGAAGCCGGTGGTCCCCACAGCAACGATCCCCTATTTAAAAACCAAAATTGGCGGCCTGGGGAGCACTTATCTTAGGGAGCGCAAGAACGTCACGGATTCCCAGAGGTCCGGAGCTGCAGCAGATGACGTTTATGTCCCCAGGCTGTGGTACTATGAGAGACTGCGATTTCTGTCAGACCACAGTGAAGTCAGGGAATCCCTCTCCACTCTTCCTTCCACTCTTCCTTCCACCCCAGCTGAGGCTTCCGATGTCCAACCTGGGCCTTCCAGCCAGGAAGAAGTGGAGGAGCCCAGCTGGAGTCAGGTATAGCATTGTTCTCCAGATTTCTGGTCAATAAATAAATGATGTTTATTAGATGTTATTATTGATCACTAATTGCTGATTGAAAAAAGTGTTTTACATATCAATAGACAGTAGTGGGCACCCAAAATTGGGACAAGAATGAAAAATGCTGAGCTCAGAATGATAGTCAGTTATATTTGTTAACATTCAATTTGCAACAGTCATGAGGTGAAAATTGTGTGTGATTGATGAATAAAAAACTAAAACTATGTCCCTTTTTCATACACAGGAAGACCTCAGCCAGGAGGAGGTTGTGGAATGTGGCAGTCAGGAGGAGGCTGGGATTAGTGGCAGACAGGAGGAGGCGGGGCTAAGTGTCAGCCAGGAGAAGCCTGGGACCAGTCACAGCCTGACTGAATCGCAGGTTCCTCCCCTCCGCCTTCCATATAAAAGAGGGAGGAAGGCGACTCCCATGCAGGATTCAGCGCTCAGGCTAATTCAGGAGACTTCGGCGTCCCTCCAAGCCTTACCCACTCCTGAAGAGGCCTTTGCCTGCATGGCTGCCACCAAACTGCAGGGCATGCAGGAGGGTCAATGCCTCCTGTGTGAGCAACTTATTTATAAAGTCTTAACTAAGGGGGTGAGTTGGACCATCCTCCTCCTCCTCCTGCTGCCACAACTCCACCACCAGAGCCACAGCATGGAAGGAAGCATGGAAGGAAGAACAGAGAGTGATGACCCTGGGTTTAGTCTGGTCTGACAAAAGCTGCAGTCTCTCGTATGACCACAGCCTGGGGACACAGATGTCATCTGCTGCTTTCAGGATCTCTGGGACTTCTGGACCAGACTGCACTCCCTTAGATAAGGACTCCTCAGGCCACCAATTTTGCTTGAAAATAATTGATGTCTGCCCTGGGGGTCCAAGGCTTCACCCATTTCTGCAGTTTCTCCAGCGTTGCCTCCCTCTTTGTTTAGTTGTGAGCCCTTAATAAAAGTTTTATTTTGGGAAATTATACTCTCCTGTGTGTTTTCAACCAAAAAGGACAGTTTGTTGGTGACGATTCAGGTACATTTCTAACATAAAATGTGAAATTAACAAGGGACAACAACACCAAACAATCTCCTACAGATTAAATAGAACAACATATCAATGGTGTTGTGGTAACTTGACTCAAAAAACACACACAAAAATTTTATGGAGTACAAATTAAAATCCCCCCCAAAAAAAATCAGCCTTGAAAAAAATACAAACCAAAAAAAAATAATCGGCCTTAAAAGCAAAAAAAAAAAAAAACAACACCAAAATAATGTTGTCAGATGTGATAAATCAAAATATATTGAGGGAATCCCGATAAATAGTAAAGAAATAAGTTTGTGAGAAGTCTGTGTGAATATGAGCAGCAAAAATACTTAATTCTTCTCACATTATAAAGAAGAAGAGAGTGCGTTGTATTAAACCATTTTTAACATTGCACCGTGACGAAAGTGCTGTATCCATTGCGAACACTAATTTTACCAGACCAAGCTGTTCCGTGTCGGAATTTCTTCTGAGCATGCGTGGCACTTTGTGCGTCGGAACAGGCCACACACGGTCGGAATTGACACGATCGGATTTTGTTGTCGGAAAATTTTATAGCCTGTTCTCAAACTTTGTGTGAAAATCCGATGGAAAATGTCCGATGGAGCCCACACACGGTCGGAATGTCCGACAACACACTCCGATCGGACATTTTCCATCGGAAAATCCGACCGTGTGTACGGAGCATAAAGCCTCATACACATGATCTGATTGTTCGCCAACAAAATCGTGTAATTTTGTCCGAAGGGTGATGGCCCTAATTTTTCTTGCATACACACGGCCACACAAATGTTGGCCAACAATTACGAACGCAGTGACGTACTATGAGCCGATAAAAAGGAAGTTCACTAGTCATGCGCCTCCCTTTTGTCTCCTTCTGCTAATCTCGTGTTGGTAGAAGCAGTGGCGTTGCTATGGGGGTGCGGGGGGTGCGGCCCGCACCGGGTGACACCCGCCATAGGGGTGACACTGGGGCCGCAGCTAAACACTACTATAGCTAGGCTCGGACCGGTGCGAGCAGGGCATCCAGCAGTGCGGGGGAAGCTGCCTATAACACTCCCCCTTCAGGTTAAGCTGTCACTCGGGGATCTCCAATATCTCCGAGGCAGCCGAAGTTGGTGGGCGGAGCTGGGGGTGTGGCCACGCCGCCTCCTCCACTCCTCCCACAGACCCCTTCACACTGGCTGATCCCGCAGCTGAAGGAGATATAGGCCAGGACACAGCAGACCCACCCAAGTCTTCATCTGCAGGAATGAGGCATGCTGTGAGTTACTGCACAGCACACTCTCACTGCATAGAGTCCTAACCTTCCCTGTGCCACCCCAACCTGCTCTATACTACCCCAACCTGACCTGTGCCACCCTAACCTGCCCTGTACCACCCCAACTTGTCCTGTGCCATTCCAACCTGCCCTGTGCCACCCCAACCTGCCCTGTACCACCCCAACCTGCCCTATACCACTCCAACCTGCCCTGTGCCACCCCAACCTGCTCTATACAACTCCAACCTGCCCTGTGCCACCCCAACCTGCCCTGTGCCACCCCATCCTGCCCTGTACCACTCCAACCTGCCCTGTACCACCCCCACCTGCCTTGTGCCACCCCAACCTGCTCTATACAATTCCAACCTGCCCTGTGCCACCCACACCTGCCCTGTACCACCTCAACCTGCCCTGTACCACCTCAACCTGCCCTGTGCCACCCCAACATGCCCTGTGTCACCCCAACCTGCCCTATACCACTCCAACCTGCCCTGTGCCACCCTAACCTGCCCTGTACCACCCCAACTTGCCCTGTGCCACCCCAACATGCCCTGTGTCACCCCGACCTGCCCTATACCACTCCAACCTGCCCTGTGCCACCCTAACCTGCCCTGTACCACCCCAAATTGTCCTGTGCCACTCCAACCTGCCCTGTGCCACCCCAACCTGCCCTATACCACTCCAACCCGACCTGTACCACCCCAACCTGCCTTGTGCCACACCAACCTGCCCTGTGCCACTCCAACCTTCCCTGTACCGCTACAACCTGCCCTGTGCCATCCCAACCTGCCCTATACCACCCCAACCTGCCATGTGCCACCCCAACCTGCCCTGTACCACCCCACCTTTTCTTTTACCACACCAACCTGCCCTATACCACCCCAATCTGCCCTGTACCACCCCAATCTGCCAATATACCACCCCAACCTGCCAATATACCACCCCAACCTGCCCTGTACCACCCCAATCTGCCAATATACCACCCTAACCTTCCAATATACCACCACAACCTGCCCTATACCACCCCAACCTGCCACTATACCACTCTATACTACCCTAACCTGCCCTGTGCCACCCTAACCTGCCCTATACCACCCCAACCTGCCACTATACCACTCCAACCTGCCACTATACCACCCTATACTACCCTAACCTGCCACTATATCACCCTACACTATAATTTACAGGGGCCGGTTTGGGGTGTGCCCCATGACTGTGTGCTACATGCAGGGTGCTGGGCAGCCTAGACAGGAGGGGGGTGACACCATGTTTTACCACACCAGGTGACACCAACCCTAGTGACACCACTGGGTAGAAGTTTGGTGAGTGTCGATTCGCACTTTTCAGCCTCGTGCTTGTCAGTTTGTTTCTGTTTTTCAGTGCGTGCTTGTCAAGTCATTTCAGTGCATTCTTTTCAGTTCGCTTCTCATTTTCAGTGCGTGCTTGTCAGGCAGTTTCTGATTTTCATTTTGTGCTTGTCAGGTCCTTTCTGATTTTCAGTGCATTCTTGTCATTTCGTTTCTGAACCGCTGTTCGTCTACTAGACATGTGGTGTTCTCCTCGCAGTGATCGTGCTATTATTGGGCTTGGAGTTTTTGCCTTGACCCAAGTCCAGTCCAGGAACAGGGGGAGGAGAGGAGTTCTTGGACCAAGAATTGGTTACTTAATTGTGACCAATTCTATCATATGCCTTTGTTGCGGGAGCTCCAGGAGACTAATCCTGATGATTTCAGGAATTATCTCCGGACGACGGACCCCTGCTTTCACCGTCTATTGGATTTGCTCACCCCCTATATTAGTAAGCAGGACACATGCATGCGACAAGTCATTACTCCCGAGCAAAGGCTTGTCGCCACATTGCAGTACTTGGCGACGGGGAGAAGTCTCCAGGGCCTGAAGTTTACAACTGGAATCTCCCCTCAGGCTCTGGGAATCATTATTCCAGAGACCTGTTCTGCCATCATCCAAGTCTTGCAGAAGGACTATATTCGGGTAGGTTTTAGCCTTTAACATCACATTCTATGTATTTAATGTTTGTTAATGTATTATATTAATTTATTAATTCCATAGTTACCATTATTGTAATATGTTGTGAATGTCCTCTTTGTCCTCATGCATGCTGTAAGCTTTTAATGCTCCTTTTTTGTCCTTCATGCATATTTGCCTTCACTAACCTCCCCAGCATGCTATCCTGGGCCCATACACACCTAGCCTAGTAACTTAACAACGTATTTTGTCAGCTTCATATTTGTGCTTACCCTAAACATCCCCTAAAATGTGTACAAATGTTATTGTTGTCCCCAAATTCAGGCAGAGTGCAAAAGGCCATTTTTTGGGGGGCCCAAACTCATTTGTAATCCTCCCTCCTTCCTCCTCCAAATGCTAAGTCATCCGATACAAATACTCTATTTGTTGACTTTGCAAAACCCATACACACTATACCTCTTTTGTGGTCATATTTCTGGATGAATTCACCAAAGCATGTAGTGCAAGGGCCTGCCTGAATCCCTTCAAATGGTACTGTTGAAAGTTTTTGTCTCCTATTATCTTAATAGGTAATTTATGTAAAAATGTGCTTGAATTTGGACAGTGTGAATCCATATTTTTGGATTATGACACTTCTTACCTGTCCAGTGGGCTGCCAATAGTGTAAGTAAGGAGGGGCTGGCCAAAGTATCACACATTATTTATGCATTCAGCTCTCATGGAAGTGGAGAGGGTTACCTTTCCAAAACATCTACCCATCCCCCCCCCACACCATAACAATTTTAGAATGGGCCACCAGAGGGGGTGAGGAATCTGATAAGTTGACCTTAAACTTTTGTCTTTAAATACTCATTTAAATAAATGTTAGACTTATGTTGGCCAAGAATGTTTGTGTCTAATCTGCTTGCAATGTTATGTGCAAAAGTAGTAATTTTTGTTTTGCTTGTTTTGACTCCACAGTTTCCTTCCAACCCACAGGAATGGCAGGCTGTTGCTTCCCAATTCCACCATCAGTGGTATTTTCCCAACTGTGGTGGGGCTATTGATGGGAAGCATGTGCGTATTGTCCCACCACCCAACTCGGGCTCTTATTATTTTAATTATATGGGCTTTTGCAGTATAGTGATGCTAGCGGTGGTGTCTGCAAATTATGAATTCCTGTACCTTGATGTTGGGAAGAACGGCCGCAACTTGGACGGAGGAGTGATTTAGTAGACAGTGTTCTACCGCTGGCTACAGAATGGCACCTTACGTGTGCCACCTCCTAAAGAGAATGTGGAGGGCCTAAATTTTGTATTTGTTGCAGATGAGGCCTTTGCTCTGGGGGAACATCTTATGAGGCCCTTTCTCATGAGGAACATGACCCCAGAGCAGAGGATCTACAACTATAGGCTGTCTCATGCCCGAAGAGTTGTAGAGAACGCTTTTGGAATACTGTCAAGTCGGTTCAAGCATCCTCCACAATTATTTAAGGAGGAATGCAAGCAGCTACCTTGCCTCACTTCCAAGTGAGCTTGACTTTTCTGTGTCCGGCCCAGCTGAATCTCCTGTGATGACGGCTCTTGAAAGTGCCCTTGCTGGGTTGCCCTCCCAAACTGCCCGAGATGTCCGGAAAAAGTATATGGAGTACTTTGTGGGTAGAGGAGCAGTGGCTTTGCAGCAAAATGTTGCTGATGTGGAATAAAACTTATATTTGATACTAAACTCCAATTTCATTAAATTTGTGTTTATCTGTCTCCTAGGTTCTCAAATGACCTTAATTTTGGCCATTTTCTTCAGTAGTGCAAACGTAACTTATTTGTTTCATGAGGTGACAATCTCTTCTTCAGCTAACTATTATGTTGTGCTGTGGGTCTGCTACACACACACAATGTTATTGTTGTTAATGTATGTAATGCATTAATGATAAAAATATTCAGCCTTTTCAACTCCTTTAGTTGTTTGGAGTCCCTAAAATTGCCTGAGTTTGCCACATTTTAGATCACATTGTCACTGTAACTACATTCACATGTGCATTCTAAAATGTTTTTGAACAAACCAACATCTTGGTGTATAACATGTATGTTTGCCATTATTTAGCCTTTTTTGGGGCTAAACAGGAATGTTTAAAAGCATAAGATACACATCCCCAACTCAGAATCTTACAAAGTTCGACTTTGCTAAAGTGAAGGCCATATGAGACATTAGTATCCTAAAACTGTGTTGATGTTGCCTTCCTCAGATGGGGTGATCTCACCCCTCTACAAGCCAAAATTTGAAGCCACGTACGCGTAGAGGCATAACTGTTAAATGTCCCTTATGATCCCATGCCTAAAATGTGTGTCTTTCCCTACATCTAGTTTGCTAAAGCCCCAAAACACATAATGTGTCAACATGTGCTATCTCCCATCATGGGATATCAATGTACGTGTTTTGGGGATGCAACCCCCTTCTTCAAAACTAAAGTAGGTGTGAGGAAAGGGTTTCACCCCCGAAACACGTCAATTGATCCCCCATGATGTGAGCTAGCACATGTTGACACACTGTGTTTTGGGGCTTTAGCAAACTAGATGTAGGGAAAGACACATTTTAGGGATGGGATCATGAGGGAATTCTGAATTTTGTGGCCCAATTTGTGTGCATCTTAAATTTTTGGCTTTGCAATGCTTAAAAACACATAAAGATTACAATTAAAACATTACTTAGGGCAGTGTTTGACAACGCTCCTTCTCCAGATGCATTTCTAGGTCATGTTTTCTATATTTTTTCTTTTTGGCACAGGTGATGGTGTCATTTTCGAGGTTAGTAATTCACACAGTCGTTTTTAACCTGCAGAAAATAAAGAACCACAGGACCTGGTGGTGCATCTAGAGAAGTGGAGTGGTTAAACACTGACCTCAGACACTATAAAGCCTAGGTTCACATTGGAGCGATTTGTCATGCGATTTGATAGTTAAAATAGCATGACAAGTCGCACCCTATTTGAGGCAATGGCACTGTTCCAATCGGTGCAACACTGATTTAGCGGCGCCACACCAATTTGCAAAAGTAGTTCCTGCACTACTTTTTCCAATTCCAGGTGCGACTTCAATAGACATCTGGGCATGAAGCCACACAAATGTAATCAATTTAAAACTGTACAAACGCATGTACAACATAACGACAAAAATAAAACCTGTTTGGTTTTTAAATTTTCACTTTTGTACATCATGGATGTTTTCTTTCATTTTCTCCAATTCCCTATTGCAAACCAAGAGCTCACTGATAAGTATTTCTGCACTTACACTGCTGAAGTGATTTTGTTCTTCCACAACATCCACATCACCAGAAAAAAAATAAATAAATAAAACACCATGTATTAGAAATATGCAGGCATCCATCTATTACTTGAAGCTGTGGTCTCAGACACTGACCTGTGGTCGACACCATTTCGAGAATTTCAAACAGTTTTTCCTGCACATCAGCATCAACATCTTCAGGGTGTGTGGTGAGTCGACTTTCTGTATCTTCAGGAGGTGCTGGGTTACTGGTGTCCACACACAGCTCAGATGTCCCTCTTCTTTTCTCCCCTATGTGAATACAAAAAAGATATACTTAGCAGACAGATATGTTAAGCTAGAAATAGTAATATGAAACATTGTTTGGAAGTGTCTTCCAATTGTCTGTTTTGGCAGAGTTCCAAGCTGAATACATGTTTTTTTTCCCTTTCAAAAGCAGGAATACTTACCTGTTTTGTGCAAGTTTCACACATGAAGATACCTCCAGTATCCACTGGAGCACCTGCGTGGGACAACATAACAAGAGTGTTGTGGTGTCCCACACTAGTGCTCCTGCGTCCAGATACATAAACAGCTGCTGAGTGTCCTCTACTGACACTGAATAAAGTTAACATTTCATCATAGTTACAAACACATCTAGACAACAATCTAATGAACTTATTTTAATCAAAAAAGGCCATAACAAATGCATTTAACCTGCATCTCCCAAAAACAAAGTATTAGTGGTCGATCGAACGATGTTTAATGTCCCGCGAACGATTCCTGTGTCCACCAAAATAAAACTTGGCATTTTAAACTGTAGAACAGTAAAGAAAAGAACATGGACCAGCATGAAAATCATAATAATAGGAACACAGGACAAATACTTACTTATTCGCAGCACTTCCTGATCTTTCTATACTGATCTTCCTCTCTCAATTTAAGGTCTGACCAGCGTTTTCTTAACTGATCCTTGGATCATCGTACCCCAAAATTCCTGTGCAGATTTCTCCCAACTTTAGCCATGATCTTGGCCTTTCTGGCATTTGGGTTTCTGTAAGGTCCATGATTCCCATCATAGTCTGTCCTCACTAAGGCCCCTTTCACACGGACGGACCGTATGTCCGTATTTCATCCATTCGTTTTCGGATGAAATACGGACATACATGCATCCCTATGGGATAGCGGGTGTCAGCGGATGAACATCCGCTGACACCCGATATCATCCGGCCCCGCTATTGTCCGATTCTGCAGATGGAGGAAAATGAACACGGACAGACGGTCCGTGTTCATCCGATCCCCCATAGGGGAGAGCGGAGATCTGACAGGGCAGTCCCTGCACAGTGTGCGGGTCCCGCCCTGTCATCCGCCGGCTCAGCGGGGATCAACGGAGAGATCCCTGCTGAGCAGCGGATGTTCACGGGACAGATCATCACAGATCCGACCCGTGTGAAAGGGGCCTTAGATGTCCACTATCTCCACCTGTTTCTTCAAACGACATATTTGTGGCCTTATATCTCCTCCTGGATCTGGAAGTGGTTTGCTCCGGTTTTCCTTATTGCTGCTCTCAGCACACACCTGCTGCCTCACCGCCATTTGCTCTCCCACTGCTCCGAAAGAGAAGAGGCGGGGAATACACTCATCGCAGTGTATATAAAGCCATAACGCGTGGTCGATATAACGGTCTTAGGAACAATCTGGGGGTGGAGGACAAACTATCGACATCGCCAAAAGGAAAGCTAAAACGAAGGTACAATTGCAAATTGGGGCATCAGAGGTTAGTGGCCTATACTGCTTATAGATTGAGGCCTATATTGGGACCAGATTATGAGTTTAGCCTGACATTAGGGTTTGTCTTGTGTTGTGTCTTGCAGAATGGTGGATAAATTCTCAGCCCCAGGTTTTTTGCCCAAATTTATCCAGCAGTACCGGGAGCTGCCGTGTCTATGGCAAGTTAAAAGTAGGGATTACTCCAATAAAATCAAGAGGAAGGCAGCGATGGAGAAACTGTTGGGATTGGTGAAGCCTCTGTATCCCACGGCAGACATCAGTTATTTGAAGGCCAAAATTGGTAGCCTGCGTAGTATATATAATAGGGAGCACAAGAAGGTCAAGGAATCCCAGAGATCGGGAGCAGCAGAAGATGACATATATGTCCCCAGGCTGTGGTACTACCACAGCCTGCGTTTTTTGTCAGACCAAAGCGAACCACACCCATCACTCTCAATGCTTCCTTCCACATCGGATGAGGCCACAGCTCCTAAAGGTCCACCCTGGTCCTTCTACACAGGAAGAAGATGTGGAGGAGCCTAGCTTGACCCAGGTATAGCATCGTTGAACATATTTGTAGACAAAAATAGAATGATGTTAACTAGACGTTATTGATCCCAAATTTCTGCCTTAACAAAGTGGTTTACATATCAATAGACCATAGTGGCCAAAAATGATTGGGACAAGAATGAAAAATGCTGGGGTCAGAATGATAGTCTTTTCTATTTGTTAACATTCAATTTGCAACAGTCATGAGCTCAAAATTGTGTGTGATGACCAAAAACCTAAAAATATGTCCCATTTTTATACACAGGAAAGTCACAGTCAGGAGGAGCCCCTGCCCAGCAGCCAGACTGAGTCCCAGGTTCCTCCCCTACGCCCTCCAACTAAAAGTACCAGGAAGAGCAGAAACTTGGATGACGCCACGTCTGCCTTGCTCAGGCATGCAACAAGTGCCATTAGCACGGCACTGCTAATGGCACCTTGAAGGATATGGAGGAGGACCAACGCAGTATGTGCGAGGAGATGATTCTGCAGCTCCTCAACAAGGGGAGGGGGGGCCAAATTATCCCGAAAACACACATCTGCAAATTAGAGCACAATCCTCCACCACCTCCACAGACATCACAGTCACCCCACCCACCACAACAGCATTGCAGCCCGTGGCAAATGCAGCCCCAACACCCCCAACAAGCCCGCTTGGCTGGGGATTTTCAAATCTACAATTTTTAATTTTCTTTTAGTTTAGTTTGAAAATTATGATTTGAGTTGTTCTTTTTTTTGCATTTTTTATTTAATTTAGTTTATTTGTGTGGAAGAAAGCTTTAAGAGCGATGGCCTGAGTTTGGTCTGGTCTGGCAAAAAACGCAGACTGTTACAAGACCACAGCCTCGGGACATATATGTCATCTGCTGCTGCTCCCGATCTCTCGGAGTCCAGGACCGTATTGTGCTCCCTATTAAATGGACTTCTCAGGGTACCAATTTTGAAATTCACATAATTAATGTCTGCCCTGGGGTACAAATGCTTCACCAATTCCAAATGTTTCTCCATCGTTGCCTTCCCCTTGATTTTTATATGACCTTGTGCTCCCTATTCAATAAAAAATATTTATTTTTAAAAATACTTGGCTAAGTGTTTTACTTAAAAAAGGACAGTTTGTTTGTGAGTAGGCAGGTACATTTCAAAAATACAATGTCAAATTAACGCCAACATAGTTGTATCTTTGAGCTTAAAAACTACGAGATAATAATGGTGTTGTGGTAACTTAAAAAAAAAAAAATAATATTCTGGAGATCACTAGAAAAAAAGAACAAATGAAACACGTTTGGCAGAACTCTGTCAATATCACCAGCAAAGCGGCTTTATTATTATCCCATTATTATTATCTTCATTATAAAGAAGAAGAGAATGTGCGCTGCATTGAGAGATTTCATAATTTGCGCATCACGAATTTGATATCTCTATTACGAACGCTAGTTTTACAAGACTGATCGCTTCCGGCTCGTCCTTGCTTTCGAGCATGCGTGTTTGTACTTTGGACTTTTGTCCGACGGACTTGTGTACACATGCTCGGAAAATCTGACAACACACATTTGTCTGCGGAAAATTTGAAAACCTGATAGCCAACATTTGTTGGCAGAAAGTCCAACAACAATTGTCTGAAAGAGCATACACATGGTCGGATTTACTGCCAACAGCCTGTCGGAAAGTCCGATCATGTGTAAGCAGCTTAAGCCTCTTATGAAGCAGAGAACAGAGGTCATGCCAGGGGCGTACCTTGAGCATTTGGCATCTGGGTGGATCCAATATTTGGCACCCCCCCCATGTTAAAATGTAAAAACACCCCACTGTGCCCCCTGCATATCCCAATATCTCTTTGTGACTACTGTGTACCCCCTCTCCACAACTGCACCTCTGGATCCCTTATCATTACACAGCACCCTTCACCTCTGGACCCCTTTCCATTACACAGCACCCTGAACCTCTGGACCCCTTTGCACAGCACCCTGCACCTCTGGACCCCTTTACACAGCACCCTGCACCTCTGGACCCCTTTACATTACACAGCACCCTGCACCTCTGGACCCCTTTACATTACACAGCACCCTGCACCTCTGGACCCCTTTACATTACACAGCACTCTGCACCTCTGGACCCCTTTACATTACACATTACCCTGCACCTCTGGACCCCTTTACATTACACAGCACCCTGCACCTCTGGACCCCTTTACATTACACAGCACCCTGCAACTCTGGATCCCTTTACACAGCACCCTGCACCTCTGGACCCCTTTACACAGCACCCTGCACCTCTGGACCCCTTTACATTACACAGCACCCTGCACCTCTGGACCCCTTTGACTCCTTTACATTACACAGCACCCTGCACCTCTGGACCCCTTTACATTACACTGCACCCTGCACATCTGGACCCCTTTACATTACACAGCACCCCGCACCTTTGGACCCCTTTACATTAAACAGCACCCTCTACCGCTGGACCCCTTTACACAGCACCCTGCACCTCTGGACCCCTTTACACAGCACCCTGCACCTCTGGACCCCTTTACATTACACAGCACCCTGCACCACTGGACCCCTTTACACAGCACCCTGCACCTCTGGACCCCTTTACACAGCACCCTGTACCTCTGGACCCCTTTACATTACACAGCACCCTGCACCTCTGGACCCCTTTACATTACACATTACCCTGCACCTCTGGACCCCTTTACATTACACAGCACCCTGCACCTCTGGACCCCTTTACATTACACAGCACCCTGCACCTCTGGATCCCTTTACACAGCACCCTGCACCTCTGGACCCCTTTACACAGCACCCTGCACCTCTGGACCCCTTTACATTACACAGCACCCTGCACCTCTGGACCCCTTTGACCCCTTTACATTACACAGCACCCTGCACCTCTGGACCCCTTTACATTACACTGCACCCTGCACCTCTGGACCCCTTTACATTACACAGCACCCCGCACCTTTGGACCTCTTTACATTAAACAGCACCCTCTACCGCTGGACCCCTTTACACAGCACCTGCACATCTGGACCCCTTTACACAGCACCCTGCACCTCTGGACCCCTTTACATTACACAGCATGCTGCACCACTGGACCCCTTTACACAGCACCCTGCACCTCTGGACCCCTTTACACAGCACCCTGTACCTCTGGACCCCTTTACATTATACAGCACCCTGCACCCCTGCATGTTACACAGACACCCCCTCCTCCACACAGCGCTGGACCCCCTGCATGTTACACAGACCCCGCCAGCCCCTTCCTACCTTAATCTTGCAGCCAGAGGAAGAGAAACAGCAGCGCTGAACAGAGGGCAGGAACTGCTGGAGTTAATTTTTCATATTAACAAGCTAATGATTGGTTGCTAGGACCTCCAAGCAACCAATCACCTACTGGTTACCTAAAGTTAACTCCAGCAGTTCCTCTGTTCAGCGCTGCTCACTGTCTCTCTCTCTCTCCTCCTGTAGTATAGGAGGAGAGAGAATGTCTTCTTTCTCCTGCACCGCTTGGCCGACTCTGGATGTCACCCAGGTAGTGGTACGTTCCACACCCAGCTCGGGCACCCCCACACCCTGTTACACCTCTCGCTGGCTGCCCTGTCACCATGCTGCTGCACTGCCTGAGTTCGCCCCGCTGTCACCGCTTCACTCGCGGTGGGGTGGCGGCCTGACACCCCCCGCAGTGTGTGGCACCTGGAGCGGACCGCATCCCCCCCCCCCCCCAGTTGGTACGCCACTGGGTCATATAATCACTTAATATCTTTAAAAAAGTATTCATATTTTTTTCATACATTATATATACACAAACGTTTTGCCTTGCACTTTTATTTTAATCTGAATGGGTTGAATAAGGCTTTACATATACTTTAAGAAACAGTTTCAAGCTTGGCTGAATAAACTACTTGGCACTTTAACCCCCTTTCTGCTGATACGCCCCCCTAAAGAGCTCTTCACTCAGAAGATCAGTGTACTGCTGTTTGTTTCTCTGCCTGCTGCTGACATGCCCCCTGCTATCTCCACCCCCTGCACTCTAAAGCCGCGTACACACGGTCGGATTTTCCGACGGGAAATGTTTGATGTGAGCTTGTCGGAAAGTCCGACCGTGTGTATGCTCCATTGAACATTTGCTGTCGGACTTTCCGCCAACAAATGTTTGAGAGCAGGTTCTCAAATTTTCCGCCAACAAATTTTGTTGTCGGATTTTCCGATCGTGTGTACACAAGTTCGTCGGACAAAAGTCCAAAGTACAAACACGCATGCTCAGAATCACACATCACTATTGAACTACCTTTTTATCAGTCGTCGTACGTCTAGTACATCACTACTTTCAGAACTTTTGGCCAACATTTGTGTGACTGTGTGTATGCAAGACAAGTTTGAGCCAACATCCTTCGAACAAAAATCCACGGTTTTGTTGTCGGAATATCCGATATTCTGTACGGGGCATACGACTCTAATGCAGGAGAGAACATAGGTCATGTGATCATTTATTTAAAAAAAAATAAAAACAGTTCATTTTTTTTATATATTACATATACACTAACGTTTTGCACTTCTATTTTAATCTGAATGGGTTGAATAAGGGGTTCATTGCTGTCGCACTTTGAATGACAATTGCACGATCATGCAACACTGTACCCAAACAAAATTTTTATAATTGTTTTTAAATAGATAGAGCTTTCTTTTGATTGTGAAGAGGTTATTACAGAGTTTGAAATATAAACTTTCTGTTTGGGTTCTGTCAAATTTAAAATAGATTGCTTTCAGCTGGTCACACACTATACAGTCAGGTTACACAAACCTTTTTATATTTTTTTACATTTACCAGCAGACATATAGTGCAAGAACCTCCATAAACAACCCATTCTTCTAATATCTAGTCAAGTAAGGCATTAGGCTCCGTTCACACATGCTGCGGCCGCAGGTCACAGCATGGGATCTGGTGTGTCCCTGTTCAGCTATTCAGGTGCGAATCCAGAATTTTTGCTGAATTTGCAGCTGAATCGGGTGGGAATCAGGTCTGAAATTTTGCACCTGAATTGGACCAGAAGACGCACAAGACCCTTTTTAAAAGCCGACTGCGGCCGCCCTGGAGCTGTTAGAACCGGCTCTATTAAGATCCAATCGCACTCTCCTGTCATGCAAATTGGATGAGGGGAAACCCAATTCGCATGTGTGTGAACCTGGCCTAACACCATATTGCTGTTGGTACATTAAGCCTGGGTTCACACTGTAGCGATGCAGGAACCAGCGCGATTCCAGTGGCGGTTCCTGCATCGCATCTCTCCCGCAGCCAGTTCACACTGCCCTCTGCGAACCGCTGCGGGTGTCAATACAATGGTAATAGAGTATAGGAAATGCTGCGCTAACCCAATAGGACAAAATAGAAAACAGCAGAAGCAGCTAGCACACAGACAAACCAAATCACATCAAGATATAAATAATTAGAGTGCAGCGCTGAGAGTAACCAGCATTAAACATTACTGTATATGTGAAAAATACACCTGTGACCAATGTGTATGTGATAGCAAACCAAATGAGGAAAGCCAGCAGTGTAACCTGCTGGGTATAGTAAAAAAAAGTGTCTATAGTGAAATATGGGGCAGCAAGGGACGAAAGTCCATAAGTGTAGGATAAGTGGAAGTCTTCTCCAAGAGGGGGGTATCATATACCCTGGAAGGTAAGTTGACACTCAAATGGACAGGACACCACAGATACCAAGGCACACAAATCTTCAATGGAAAAAGTTGGATACCCTTACCAGATCCGTAGGACGCACCTGCCATATAGCACTGCGTCTATTTAGGCATAAGGGGATGGTCTCCCGTGATGTCCAACCGAATGATGTCCTGTAGATCACGGTTACCGGTGAGGAATAGTTGTCATGGGCAGAAGTTGAACCACTGTCACGCACACTCTCCGGTTCCGGCACGGAATAATCAGGAAGAAACAATTCAAAATGGAGCCATGGAAAAAGAAAAAGGGGAACTCCACATGGTGTAGGTCAAAAATTTTTTTCAAATGAATAAAAACCATACAAGATAAAAGTGATCACAGACAGATAAAAAATGGCAATGTGGGAAGCTGAAAATGCTAGCCCTACGCGTTTCGACTAATGATGCCCCTGTGGAAGACTGTGGAGTCGAAACATGTGGGGCTAGCATTTTCAGCTTCCCACATTGCCATTTTTTATCTGTCTGTGATCACTTTTATCTTGTATGGTTTTTATTCATTAAAACCCCATTTTTGACCTACACCATGTGGAGTTCCCCTTTTTCTTTTTCCATGGCTCCATTTTGAATTGTTTATTCCTGATTATTCCGTTCCGGAACCGGAGAGTGTACGTGACAGTGGTTCAACTTCTGCCCATGACAACTATTCCTCACCGGTGACCGTGATCTACAGGACATCATTCGGTTGGACATCACGGGAGACCATCCCCTTATGCCTAAATAGACGCATTATTATATTTATATATAATTACCATTTAATTTTTTGTATTCATTCATGGGTAGTTTATCTATTATCTATATGCTAGTTGTCAGCAAGCATTGACACAAAATGCTAGTCTGCCACCTGCAGCGACCTAAGATGAACAGCCCAGAGACCAATATTCTTTAGTTCAGTTTCACTCCCATTTAGCAATTGCAGCACTGTAATTCAAAAAGCTTGACATATCCTCATTGATATTTTGTATATTATTATATACAGGATTTATATAGCGCCAACAGTTTGCGCAGCTCTTAACAAAATGAAGGCAGACAGTACAGTTACATTACAATTTGGTACAGGAGGAATCAGAGGGCCCTGCTTGTTAGAGCTTACAATCTAGGAGGGAGGGTCAAGTGATACAAAGCCATACCTCCCAACTCTTTGATATGGAAATGAGGGACGCCTATCAGCAAAAGTATGCAGGCATAGGACACACCCCTTGCCACGTCCCTTTAAAGGAGAATTGTACAAAAAAACAAGATTGGTTAAACCCACAAGTGCTTTTTTTAACACCAATATTCCTTTATATTGGCTTTTGAAATTTACAAATGCAGCAATTTAGAAATCAGATGAAAGGTTTAGGGCTGGAAAGCACTTTTTGATAGATAAGAAGTGCATTTTATATTGTTGTGGAAAAATATAGATCAGACCAAAATGAGGGACAAATGAGGAGGAATGAGGGACAGAGGGACATTGCTCCAAATCAGGGACAGTCCCTCCAAATCAAGGACAGTTGGGAGCTATGCAAAGGGTTATAGCTGTGGGGGATGAGTTGATGGAAAAAGTAATTACTATTAATATGAGATCTGTTCAGAAAACATTTATATAGAGGAAAGCTGAGCGAAGTGATGTAAACCAGAACACCCAATCAGTTTGCTGTAGCCAGACAACTGGAAGCTTTAAGCCGGATTCACACATGTGAATTGGGTGCAGGTTTCCCCACATACAATCCGCACGACAGGAGAGTGTGACCAGCTCTCAGTGGAGCCCATTTACACAGGGTGGTCACTGTCCACATTTAAAAAAGATCCTGTGTGTCTTTGGTTCCGATTCAGCTGCGAATTCAGGCAAAAATTCTGGAATCATACCTGAATCGGTGAACGGGATGCACCGGACCCCCTGCTCTGAGACGCGGCCACAGCATATGAGAACCCAGCCTAAAGCTGGCCATAGATGGACCAAAAATACACTGATTCAGCAGGGACTAAACGAACTTTGATCCATCTACAGTATGACCTTTCCGGTTCGTGAGAAGTCTCACAAACAGGCTTGTTGGAAAGTTTATATTTAATTGGCTGCATCGCTGATCAGTCTGTTCTGACAGCGTAGGAGTTCTCACTGTCAGAATACAATGGGATGATTCCCCCATGCACCTTGAATGTGTGGACAGGTGGAATACAAATTAGTTTCTTTCAATCATTCCTCGCTAATGAATTTATGGTCAGCTTTGATGAATAATCCCACCAATACTTGTTCTTTTCCCATTACAGGAGGACAATCCAGAAGACATTGCTATGAACTTCTTTACATTTCAGACTGGACAGAGTAAAAATCAGCCTGATGATGACCTCTCAACATTTCAGAGTCAGCCAGAACAGAGTGAAGATCTGTCTACTTCTGCCCTTGCTACATTTCACTGTCCGCCGAGACCTAGTGAAGATCTAGCAACCGCCAACTGTGTCTGGAATTACTCTTACCTGTAGGAAAGTCTCATTGAACAAGGCTGATGTGTTTATAGTACAGAAAAAAGGTTTCTCACTTCCAAAAGCACAAACAGAGTTGAGCACAATTTTATTATACAGGGCTGGTGAGCTGTGTTCTTTGCACAGCCCAGGGACCCATTATCACACCTCACATTCACATTTCTGTTATTATTGCATTCCATTAATATATCTTTGAACACACTTTTGCTATTGTAGCAAAAAAAAAAAAAGTATAGTTTTATCCTATTATGTATTCATAACTATAGGAAATGAGACCACAAGATGCACTGTATGGTCAATACTGCACTATTTTCATATTCAAGAGCACATTAACTCCTATAATAGAGGAACTAATTAAATATACATATAGGATCACTGGTAAATCAGCAGCTGCGCATTTTTTGTAATGTCTGAATCATTTCCATGGGCATGCATTAGGCTTGTTTCGCACAGCCGGTTACATGCAGCCATCAGTTTTCAGCGGCAAGAATCAGCAAATACTTGAGGCTGGAATGACAAGGGTATGTAAATAGCAGCCGCCACTCAGCATATTAGTTTATCATATAATATAATATATTATTTTATAATATAGTACATCAGAAGTGCTGCGCTAATCTACTGCATGAAATGACAAAAAAAAAATCCCACAAATATAAATACCAAAAAGAGTCCAGTAATCATGTGAATTTCCAATTTTCAATCTCAGTATTGTAAATCAGCCTTTAAGTGACTCTCCACCACCTCCAAGACAGGATCAAAGGCTTACCAGAAATACAACTCCGGAAGATGTCATATATGATGAAACGCATGGGGCGGAGCTACATACCATGATATTATTATTATTATTATACAGGATTTATATAGCACCAACAGTTTATGTAGCGCTTTACAACTTGAGGGTAGACAGTACAAATACAATTAATTTTAATACAGTAGGAATCAGAGGGCCCTGCTCTTTAGAGCTTACCATCTAAGAGAGAAGGTCAAGAGATACAAGAGGTAATAACTGGGGGGTGTGCTGATGAAGAAAATAAATGTATAATTGTTAGGTGGGGGCCAGATTGGCTTCTCTGAAGAGATGAGTTTTCAGGGATCATCTGAAAGTGAACAAAGTAGGAGAAAGTCAGACAGATTGAGGTAGAGCATTCCAGAGGATGGGAGAGGTTCTGGAGAAGTCCTGAAGGCGAGCTTGGGATGAGGAGACAAGGAAGTTAGAGAGCAGGAAGTCTTGCGAGGAGTGAAGAGAACGATTAGGTTGGTATTTTGAGACTAGGTTAGTGATATAGCTGGGGGCCAGGTTGTGGATGGCTTTGTAAGTTATTGTTAGTATCTTGAATTTAATTTGTTGGTTGAGTGGCAGCCAATGGAGGGATTGGCAGAAAGGTATAGCAGACGCTGAGCGGTTTGTAAGGTGGATGAGCCTGGCAGCAGCGTTCATGATGAACTGAAGTGGGGATAGCCTATTTAGAGGTAAGCCAATGAGGAGGGAGTTGCAGTAGTCATCACAATTGCGAAAGTGTCCCCGGGAGTAAGATTTGGCCAGTGCTGTTACAGTTCCCACTTATGTAAGCACAATTATTAATTCAATAAACTCTTATACTGGGTTTTTACACTATGTGGAGCATTTTGTTTCATGGCATGCTTATAGGGGGATATGGAGAGGAGGGAAAACTGCTGAATGGTATTACATGCTGTTCCTTTTTCAAAATACGGTTCCTGGGTATTAAGGGGCTGGTGTCACATCATGCAATACATGACTTCTCTAATTTGAGAGTCATGAATTTCTGGTAAGTCTTTCATCTTATCATAGTGTAAAAACCCAGTATAAACATTTATTGAAATAAAAATTGCACTAAATAAGTAAACAATAACAGCGCTGTATAACAGTATCCAAAATGGCCAAATCTCACTCCCAGGGACACTTCAGGAATGCGAGATGACGCCACCGTGTGTAGCTCAGCCCTATGCATTTCATCAAATATGATGTCTTCCAGAGTTGTATTTCTGGTAAGCCTTTCATCCTGTCTTGAAGGTGGTGGTGATTTACTTGGAGGCTGATTCTCAATATTGCGATTGAAAACACCTGCATGCAATGTTTGAGGGGCTTGGAAATTCACATGATTAGTGGACTCTTTTTGGCATTTATGTTTTTGGGATTTTTTTTTTTTTTTGTCATTTCATGCAGTAGATTAGAGCACAATGTCTGATGTACTATATTTGTGTTACTATGTCTAATTTCACATAGCGTGCTAGCAGCTTATCTTCTTTCTTTTTTTCATTTGGTTATTGCACTAGTTCAACAAGCGTGGCTTCATTTGTTGTATGATACTGAGTTTAGCCACTGATCACATGTAGCCGCATGCAGAGCAGTTAACTGGGGTTATGGATGGGCGTCCAGTCTCAGATTTCTCTCACTAACTGTAGGTAGTCTTTTCACTCTTTTTTAGATAAACATGTAAAATAAATTAGTTTGTTTTGAAAATAATCTCATCAATATGTATTAAAATTTTAGCAAACAATTTCAGTGTACAGATTGTAGTTATATATGTGCAGTGTTGCAGCCATATATGATCGTTACCTGATTAGGCCCTTTTCCCTGCTTTACAGTTCTGCACAATGGTTGTGCTTAATAGTTCTGGGTCAAGTCTATAAATCAGCTGGTTTCATCTCGGGTTTATTCACTCTTTCTCCAGAGGAAAATCAGTCAAAAAATCTGATTGGTTGCTGTGGCAATGGCCCCACTCTGGTCCCATAATTGTGAACCCCAGAACTAATTCTGAAACATTATAGCTTTACACCCATATGCACATTTTTAAAGTATAAAATTGCTAGAAACAAGGACTGAGCTAATGATGTAAAAGACTCGCTGAAGAATACATCATTAGGCGGGGCCTACATTGTATCTTTGGTCTAATGTGATCACTGTATACCTTGGGCCTAAGAGGTTGATTTACTAAAAGCAAATAGACTGTACACTTTGCAAAGTGCAGTTGCTCCAGAGCTTAATAAATGAGGTAAGGCTTCACTTTGCAAAGACTATCCAATCATGTGCAAGGAAAATTAAAAAAAACAGCATTTTAGCTTGCACATGATTGGCTAATGGAAGTCAGCAGTGCTTCTGCTCATTTACTAAGCTCTGGAGCAATTGCTCTTGCAGAGTGCAACTGCATTTTGTAAAGTGCACAGTCTATTTGCCTTTAGTAAATCAACCCCTATGTGTTATTAAAGAGAGAGGAAGACTGGATTTAAAGGGGTTGTTAAGGCAGTGCACACAAGCACTGGCAGCCCCTCTGCTAGGGTTACATATAGTATATACTGTATGCCTTTTTGTAAAATTCTTCTTCTAAATTCCTTATTCCTTCTCCTCTATCAGCGGTCACATGACCGCTCGTCACTCTGTCCCTCCAATATATACACTAGGGAGGGAGGGGCTGAGCTCTCCCTCTGACGTCTGCTGGGCAGTCACATCACCTCCCTCTGTAGTGTATACATCGGAGGAATAGAGTGACTGTCGGTCACATGACTGTTGATCAGGGAGAAGGAATAAGGTATTTAGAAGAAGAATTTTACAAAAAGGCATACAGTATATACTACAGGTTATACTAGCAGTGGGGCTGACAGTGCATGTGTGCAGTAATGTGTGCACTGCTCGGAGCAGTGCTACAAGGCGAGGGGAGGGGGCGGCTAACACAGACTAGCTGACAGGCAGGGAGGGGAGGGGGGAGGAGGACACAGGAGACAGAGGAGGGCAGAGAGCAGGGCTGCGGATGACGGTCACACATAAACTGACCACGGTGTCAGAGCTCAGCAGCCATGATACTGTATACCGTGGTTAGTTTACAGGGGGGAGGGCAGAAACTGGTAGGATCAACCAGGCATTTCAGGCATTTTTTTAGGTTAACAAACGCTTTAAGTCCACACATAATTTGTTTATTATGATAAATCAACTGGATGTTGTTAATGAAAGACATCTGGCACGTGATAATAAAATACAGATGTGGCCAAATAATTTGTCCTGAATTGGTTTACTTTGACATTTTTCCTTCCAAATACATCCACCCAGGGATCAGAGAGAATGACTGAATTTAGCAAAAAGCAAATGAATGAGCACATATTCCCAAATGGCTGGATAATGGTATAGTTGCACATACAATGGAGGATACTGTCCTCTGGGACCAGGGCCGTCTTTAATATTGACTGGACCCTGAGCAAACATTTTCTTGGGCCCCCTCTTCCATGAAATGTTGCTCTCCACATGCTTTGAGACATACAATAAATAGCAGCTAGACTCAAAATCAGTTTACTGAATCAGATCAGGCAGCGATTGCAATTGGTTGCCAGAGGTTACAGTGTATCAATACCGCTCACTGATTGATTGCTAGAGGTTACTGGAAATATTACTGCTCAATGATTGGTTGCAAGAGGTTAGTGCACAGCATTACTGCTCACTGATTGGTTGCTAAAGGTTACAGAACTTCATCTCCTCACTGCCTGCAAACCATGGACAGGGGAGGTGAGGGGACCCATCAATAGACATAAAACTCTTAGGAATACTAGGACTCCTGGGGTTAGTGACAATGCTGGGGGGTTGATGGGATCAGTGGCAGTGGTGGAGGGATGGTATTAGTTAGGAGGTAGTACACTGTGACAAATTCTGAATCATGTAGAGCAAACCAGGAAATCTTTGGTAAGTATATAGTGGGGGATTCTACCAATGTAATGGGGAATTTATTATGACCACCAATGTGAGGGGGGATTTACACTGACCACCATGTAACGGGGGATTTTACGCCACCCACCATTGGAAAAGAGGGATTTCTACACTGACACCAATGTAATAAGAGCATTTACACCAACCACCAGTGTAAGGGGGAATTTACACTGACAACCATTGTCGAGGAGATTTGTACTGACCACCAATGTTAGGGGGGATTTACACCAACCAACAATGTTAGGGGGGATTTACACCAATCACCAATGTTGGGGGAGATTTACACTGATCACCAATGTAAAGGGGGATTTACACTTACCACCAAAGTAAAGGGAAATGTACACTGATCACCAATGTTGTGAAGAATTTACACTGACAACCGATGTAATGGGGGATTTTACATCAACAGCCAATAAAGAGGGAATTCTACACTGGCCACCAATGTAAGGGCAATTTACACTCACCACCAATTTAAAGTGAGCTTCTACATGGACCACCAATGTAAAGAAGGAATCTACAAATGCAAGTTTGGATTTTTTTAACGATTACCAATATAAAGAGGAGTTTCTACACTGGCCACCAATGTAATGGGGATTTACACTGACCACCAATGTAATAGGAGCATTTACAGTAACCACCAATGTAAAGAGGGATTCACACTCTTTCACAGAAAATCTATAAAAATGACTATAGTTGTAGGCAGGACTTTCAAGCATGCTCCTTTACCTCCCCAGTGGGCAGCATTCAGCAGAAGTGATGGTAGATATGACCTCAGGGGGACATGATATACATATGAATGCCACCTTTATTTACATATCAATGCTGCGGCCCATGATTATTTACATATTAACCACTTAACAACCGCCCATAGCCGAATGACGGCTACAGGGCGGTTGCTTAACCCTGGGTGGGCGTACTATGATGTCCTCCCAGAATTCCGCTCTCGCGCGCTCATGAGAACATCTGTGACCGCCAGGTACAGAGGATCCGGCGCATCACGGATCACGGGCTGATCGCGGACGTTTACCATGTGATCGCTCCATCAAATCACGGAGCAATTCACATGTAAACACTCTGGCGTCATGTCATGACGCCGGTTCCTCTCTCCCCTCTGTGTACTGATCTGTACAGAAGGGGAGGGATTGGATGACAGTAGCGCTGCATCTGTAGTGCCCACAGCGCTGCTCTGTGACACAGAGCCACAATCCATCCATCCATGCTCGGCCATCCCTCCATGCTCAGAAATACCCTGTGCAATACCCTGTGCAATACTCTGCAATACCCTGTGCAATACTCTGCAATACCCTGTGCAATACTCTGCAATATCCTGTGCAATACTTTGCAATATCCTGTGCAATACTCTGCAATACCCTGTGCAATACTCTGCAATACCCTGTGCAATACTCTTCAATACCCTGTGCAATATTAGGCAATACCCTGTGCAATACTCAGCAATACCCTGTGCAATACTCTGCAATACCCTGTGCAATACCCTGCAATGCTCTGCAATACCCTGCAATACTACTCTGCAATACCCCGCAATACCCTGCAATAGCCTGCAATACTCTGCATATATATATTTTTTATATATATATTATTAAATACTCTGCAATAGCCTGCAATACTCTGCAATACCCTGCAATGCTCTGCAATACCCCGCAATACTCTGCAATACCCTGCAATACCCCGCAATACTATGCAATACCATACAATACTCTGCAATACCCCGCAATACTATGCAATATCATGCAATACCCCGCAATACTATGCAATACACTGCAATACTCCGCAATACTCTGCAATATTATGCAATACCCAGCCATACCCTGCAATACTCCGCAATACCCTTCCATACCCAGCCATACTCAGCCATACCCATCCATGCTCAGCCATACTCGGCCATACTCGGCTGTACTCTGCCATACTCGGCTGTACTCGGCCTCTGTATGTGGCCGGGCTGTTGAAGTCTCACACATGTGGTATTGCCGTAATCAGGAGGAGTAGGACAATCTATTTTGCGGTGTCATTTTTGGTATGTACATGCTATGTGTTAGAAATATTGTATAAATTGACAACTCTGTGTTAAAAAAAAAAAATGCGTTTTAACCACTTCCCGCCCGCCGGCCGTCATACGACGTCCTTGACTTTGTGCGGGGATATTTGAATGATACCTGCAGCTACAGGCATCATTCAGATATCAGCTTTTTCAGCCGGCGATTCCCTACACCATAAGAATGATCATAGCGGCTGTTCCACTGCTTGATCTTACGGGAGGCGAGATGGGACCCTCCCCTCCCGCCACCTTCCGGTGCTTCTACCGACTCACCGCTACGATCAAAGCCAGGATCATTTTTTTTTTATTAATATTATTTCAGGCTTCCCAGCCTAGAGGTGAGATGTGGGGTCTTATTGACCCCATATCTCACTGTAAAGAGGACCTGTCATGCCATATTCCTATTACAAGGGATGTTTACATTCCTTGTAATAGGAATAAAAGTGATCAAAAAATTATTGCACTGCTTGGCTGAATCAAGTTGCCCATTAAACTAAGGTTAGTAAAAGGATGTATAGGCAGAATGGGAAGGCGGGTAGAGGCAGTTAAGACTAATTTGTTTAAAGACGCAGAATCCTTTAAAAAAGCTGGCACCTCCCTGCATTAAAGCGTTTGTTACCTCAAAACGTCATATTTCAGATATGTGCCTGCTGTACCATGTACTTGTATGAAAAAGTATCCTGTTCTCTTTGTATTGCTTCCTTTATGTGAAATCCCTGGTGTCTCTGTCAGTCCCTCGGCTTTCCTATTTAAAAAAACTGACCACACTAAGCAGAACACACTGTGGTCAGTTCTCTAGTTGTGATGGGAACTCAGCCAGCTTTCCTCCAATGATCAGACTTGACACGTCCCCACTGCACAGCTGTTCACTGGGAAGATGTAGCAAAAATGTAGGTAGTAGGACTTTAAATACCCCTCCAGTGAACACAAAAATACAGTAATGTTATAAAAAAAAAATACAAAATTTTATTTATACCAACAAAATATATAAAAAACACATTTTGTATAGCTGCTTGTGTATTGAATACTAACAATTATCATCTACTGCAAACCTGCATGACTGGTCGAGATAGAGAAAAAAAGATTGACGCATTTCGCAGAATTTCCTGCTTCTTCAGGACCTCTTATCTCATCCATCATCTTCTTACATCAGTTTATTTGAGGGAAGCATTTCCTAACTCCAAACACTAGATAGCACTATAGTATCATGGGGAATATTTTGGGGACCCCCAGGCCATCAGAACTAGTGTCCCATTTGAAGATTTCTCCTCTATTACTTTTTTGGGGACAACCCAAAATGAAGGATTTTCTTTATTTTACTTTCAATGATAATGGTAAACAGGGCAAATAGAGAGGGTGAATCTCTCTAACAAGGGGCACAGACAGCAATAAAAACTGACAGGGGTACTGACAGGGGTACTAATCCATCTTCATGCTATCCAAAACAAAAAAAAAGTTTTGCCTTTAGGTATACTTTAACCCTCCTGGCGGTAATCCTGAATGTGGCTCGGGGTTAAATTTCAGTACCATTAGTGGTAACCCTGAGCCACACTCGGGATTGCATTGCAGAATCCTGGTCCAGGAAACTTACCTTGTCCCCAGGAAAATATAAGGGGGAAATTTTGGGAATTGTATGATTCACATATACACGTGCCTCCATCCCTGGTTCAGGTACACAAGTAGAGGGAGATTGGGACTTTAGATGAGGCAATTGACTAGTGGAGGTTAGGTTGTAAAAGCATTTAATTTGCATAAATGGATGTACAAGTACATAACAATTGTACAAGAATAAGTAAAAAATAATTACATTTATATACACATGCACCCAGTGCATGAACATCAAGATAACATGATTGCATGCATATTGGCTTCGCGGCATAGAGTATAAAATGAATTGATAAGTAAATGTTCATATATATATATATATACACAGAGACATGTCATCTGAGTGGCACATTGCAATGTTATAAAGGTATGGAAATAGTGTAAGCATCATGAGTTGTAGATAGCAGGTCTGGATTGATTCCTATTGGCAGGCATATTACTGCATCCTAGATTTCCAACGCATTTCATGTATAGCACACTTCCTCAGAGGCAGATGCTCAAAAGTATCTACAAAATATAGGATATAATGAGTCTAATATGGCATGAGTACTTCCATGAAATGAAGTATATTGATGTAAGGTAAGTATGGAACCAGGGCCAGAAAGATTTGTCTCTCCCAGGAGCTGAGGTAGTCAAAGGTCGTGCACCAGCAGGGCGCACACACGCCCCACACGCACGTGGACCACCGCCAGCGTCACATTGTCACAGCATGTGTGGGGAGGGGCCACAGATCCGGGCGGTAATCACCTTGTCCCCAGGATCCTGCGATGTTCCCCCACCGGATCATCCGCCCGATGCTCTGTGTTCTGGGCTCCATTCCCTGCGACCGCCGCGAGAAAAAAAAAGTGCAAAATACATAACACATACAGTACACTGTAATCTTACAGATTACATTACTGTATCAAATCATTTCACCTCCCTTTTGTCCAGTGCCCTGCATGCACTTTCATATTATTTATTGAAGAAATGGATTCTGGACAAGCCTTTATTGTAATGAATAGTCAACGTTCATGTGACAACATAAGCAGGGCACACATCTGACGCGTTTCACAACATCATTGTTGCTTAGTCATAGCTGGTACATATTATTTATACCGTTCTGTCTGGAAACTTGAGATTGTCCATGGCAACCAAAAAGTCTCCCTTTACGTCAAAAAGTGGTTTTAGACCAGCTAGAAAACAGCGATAGTACATTAGAACACTTGCAGAATTGAGCAATAGTGAATCGTGAGGAAATTAATTTTATTATTATTATATTATTTTTTATAATTATTTATAGTTATTTATTATATTATAATTTATGATTTTGTGTTTCAAACTTTATCATACCCGGGATGTCTACTAGACTTGTTTGAACAGATTTAAGTGAGTTATTCCTAAGAATTACAGGCCTATAATATAAACTGCCAAATTTCCATGCAAAACAATGTATCGCTTTGAGACGTAAAAATCTGACATAATCATACCGCCAGGGTGGTTAACACATTACTGCTTGTTGTGGTGTGCTTTGTTAAAAAAATTGTGCATGTACCTTTTTTGGTGCATTTTAGCGCATTAGACAGTCCATTCAAATAAATTGCCTGCCTTAACGCAATGCACGTAAGATGTAAATTGGCCATTAAGAGGAAAAAAGCCTGAATAAAAAAAATGAATGCAGCCGGCACATCCAAGGATTAGCACGCTTTATTTTGCTTTAAGACATAGTTTAAACTCCTAATATGAAGTCATATATGTAAATAATTAAAATAACTGTCATAGCCAATTGCCTCTTGCAATTGTGTTTTTTTTATGCCTTTTCTGCCTCTATCTTTTATCCATAGACATTTGACTTATATCCCTCCTCACTACAGCAAATATAGCTTACTACTATATTGGAAATAATATCTGGCAGGTAATCCAATATCTAACAATGTGTGCAAATGTCTATAATGTGTGATTCTTTAAGGCGCGTTTCAGTAGGTGTGGTTGGATAATGATTGCTATTATTCATATTTTCACTCCCACCTTTGTTTTACATTAAAGTGGTTTTAAACCCTTACATATACCCACTGAGGTGACTAGCCTCAGGTTATGCATAGAGAGGAAACAAATCATCCTACATATTAATGTACCTGTTTATCTGCAGCCTTCTGTCCTCAGCAGCCTCCTAAAGCACACCGTTTACACAGTAGTTCTGAGCTCAAGAGGGCAGTGGGTGGTGATCTGATGTCACACACTTCACAGCATAGAGCAGGGAGTGTAATCAGAGAAAGAAATGGACACATGCCCCTCTACACAGTCCCATAGGGAAACATGCACAGCTGGTTAATTACATGCCATGTGCTGGAGGGAGGGGGGGGCTGTTTCCTAGGGTCCTATGTTGTTGAGTTAGACTGTCAGAAGTCTCTCATGCAGATAGCAGAGAAAGAAGATATCAGACAGAAACCACACTTAGTGCTATAGATTGAGGCAAGTAGAAACTAGAGATGGATGTGCATTGTTCATTTTTTGCTTCAGAGTTTTACATCCACTTTAACCAACTAACCTGATCCATGATTATGTTGATCAGAGCTCCCACTTTAAAAGAATTTGTAAATGTGTGCTACTTATTGAGATCTTTGTCTGCATTCACCTTTTTTTGTCTGTCTTTCATAAGCCCCCTAAGTTTTCTATTTACTGTACTAGAGCTGAAGACATAGAAAATAGGGGCGATTGCCACACCATAGCTATTAAGAGCAAATGTAAACTGATAAGGAAGAAAAACTTTTAGATTGACCTCACATATGGAATAGCCTAAAAGTAAAAGAATACTCTGATAAACCATAACTATATGCATTGGACAAAAAAGAGCCCCAAAACTAAATGCAGCTAGATAGAGAATCTTTCTGATTCTTTCTCGTTGTTCTTTGGGAACAGAGGGAGAGTTCTTCAAGGCACGGTAGATGAAGTGGCCAAGGAAGCAAAGCAAGCTCAATGGTAAAAAGTTAAATATAAATGAGAGCATTAAGTCAAGAACAGCCCATTCTGTTGCTAATCTGAAATCCGGAAAGCATTTCCCTGTATTGGTATCGGTCAACACTTGTTCAGTAACTGAAATGGCTATCACTATGGACCACAGGGTAAAGCTGACTGATCCACATACCCAAATGGAGGAAAGTGTTTTATATTTCAGAGGTTGCTTCACGGCCATATACCGCACAAGAAACATCCAAACAAGAAATACCGCAGCAGTTCTTTGTACAATCTTGGGGATAAGACCAAGAACATGGCAGACTAAGGAGCCAACTGTAAAGATGTTCAAAAGATAACTGACTCCAAATGGTAGAACCAGACATTCTAATATTGCAGCACCCAGAAGATTGACCGCATAGAAAGGCAGACCCAGTAACCTTCTGACCTCTGGCCATATTGCCCAAAGTACCATAACACTGAGTATTAGTCCCAACAATGTATTTCCAATGTAGATACAGGAGAGAAGAATTGCATATTCTGCTGAAGTAGAGCTGCACGAAGATATATTTCCATAAGAAGCACCTTGTGTGGAGATGTTCAGGTTATAAATTACACTCATGGCCATCCTAAATAAAAGCACCTGCAAAAAAAGATGACATCAAATTAAAGGGTGCATTAGATTAGACTATAACCTGCTAAATGCTGCAGTTTAGTACATATGATTTATTGCATTTAAAGTACAACTGAAGGCAAAGGGAAGGTTATAACCCCTAACAGTTTTTGTTGCCATCTGTGTCCCATTGGGAAAATTTCCTTTCGCTTCCTGTCCCATAGCCAAAAAGAAAGTGAGAGGAATGTGAGAGAATCCCTGGTTGTCACTAGAGTCACCAGAACTAGTATCCCCACTGAAAGATTTCCCCTCTGTTCCTAGTGACAACCCAAAATTTGAGATTTTCTATCACTTTCACTCTCAGTGGTAATGGTAAACAGGACAAATAGAGGGGTGAATCTCCCTACCAGGGGCACAGTCAGCAATAAAAACGGTCAGGTGTTCTAATCTTTGTGCACTCTAAAAATGCCAATTGTGTGGCTGTCTCAGGCTTAAATTGCAAGTCACTGGCTGAGCAAGTATGCTGCAAGCATACCTCATAGGGGTTGATTTACTAAGAGCCCTTTCATTAAGTTAAGTTATCAATTCTCCAGCGAGCTAGGGATGGGGGCAGATTGGCGGTGCTTCAGCCGCTGAGAATTTATTTCATAGCCTCCCAACTTCAGCATGAAGGGGCCTCGGAGTACTCACCACTTTGGGGGAATAGGCATTATAAACAACTATGTAAATTGGAGGGATATGAATGCTGGCGTTCCAAAGGCCTCAATATATAGCTCAGCTTTATTCACATAATGTTCTACGCTCCTTTCAGGATCTGCAGGAATCTTTTCAAGTGCCTCATCGTAACTTATTTAAATACTTACAATTACGACATGCGGTACAATCTCAGTTTAAAGGGGAAAAGATAGTGGTAAAACCAATGCCACTCTTAACATTAATAGCAGTGGCGACCGTGAAAAAAGGCATTTCATCTCTATATGGCCAACTCATGAGGCCTAATGGTGTTAGCCCGGGTAGAAGAGGGTGGGAGATAGACCTAGGGGCCATTTCAGATAATACCTGGCAAACAATTTTGGAAAGGGTACCTTTAGTCTCATTGTCATCGGCACAATGTTTGACGCAACTATTCAAAATATACAGGGTATATAGAACATGGTAAAATTATTTAAGTGGGGTTGGCGCGATTCCCCAGATTGTCCACGATGCCAAAAATCCCCCGCTGATTTAATACATATGATGTGGAAATGTCCTAAATTGGCTAGATACTGGCGAGAGGTGGTGAATGCAATTAATGAAACTTTTAACACACATATCGATTTGGATCCTAAGACGTGTTTACTGGGCTATCTCGGTTTTTACCCATTGAGATCTTGATATCAGTTAGTAGATTATTGTCTATAGCACAAAAGCTAATTGCCCTAAAGTGGATATCTCCAAGTGTACCGTCATTTGAGAAATGGCGCCTTCAAGTAAATGATACCTAATAACTTAAATAAACTGTGGAAACCATGAATACCGGCCCCACGGTTGGCCCCATCTTCATTGGCTCTTGTTGTTCCTTTGTAGGGTGGTCAATTGCAGCAGAGTCAGATTAAGAGCATCATGGGCCTGGTGTTAAGGATTTTGGTGGGCCTTTTTATGTAAATAAAATTAAAAACGCAAACATTTTTTGCTAAAACAAATGAAATATTTTAAACAAACTGCTCACTCACACTGTATGTGAGCCCTTAATTTTTTGTAAGTGCTGTATATCTTTGCATTTTTTTAAATAATTTTTTAGTTTTTTATTATTTGTTCCAATTTTTTTTTTTTTTTTTTATTTCTCACAATGCTTTTGAGAAGGGGAAGGGGGGTTAGTTGACAGTTTCAGTAGAGCAGTGGACTGTGTCAGTGTTTTTTTTATTCTTATTATTATTTTTGACAATTTAATTTTTTATTATTTTTTTCACATCGTTTTGGGGGTGGAGTGGACGATGGTGTCAATAGAGCAGTTTTTATTTTTGTTTTTTTACATTTTTATTATTATTTACAATTTAATTGTTTTCATTTTTTTCACAATTGTTTTTTGGGGGGAAGTGCAGTGGCGGAAGTATAGGGGTCGCTGAGGTTGCCATGGCGACTGGGCCCAATGCTGCAGGGGGCCCTTGAGGGCCCCCCTGTTTATTTTGATAGGAGGAGCGGCTGAGATCGATCTCCTCGATTGTAAGCCGAATTGTAATCGGCACTGTGCGGGGAGCTTGTCACACTGATCTAAAGTGAAAGCACAGTGTGTGCTCTTTGTCTCCCCCTACAGTGCAGTACCCGGCAGGAAGAGGTAAGGTAAAGCACTGCCATTTTTGAAAAGGCTATCTGTATGTGTGTGTATGTGTGTGTTCTTATATGTGTGTTTATATGTATGTTCATGTATGTGTGTGCATGTGTTTATGTGTGTATTTATATATGTATATGTGTTTGTGTGTGTATATACAGTATATGTGTGTGTATATTATGTGTGTGTGTTTAGATGCAGTGGTGGCCCATGCATTAAGGGCGCATGGGGGCCGCCCCCTCTCTCCAGCCACCCCTCTATCACCAATAGATAGATTCATGCATTGCATAAATCTATCTATGGCCGCCACTGCCACCCCCTATTCAAGCGCCCAGCCCCTTTTTGGGCGCAGGGAACCTGAATTCCAGCGGCGGGGGGTGTTTTTGAAGCACCGGAATAGAGCCATAGGCTCTAATAGGCATCAAAAAAGGTGACCTCACAGGCCACTCAGCTGTGTTAGAAAAGCGAATGACTATTCGCTTTCCTAACACTAAACTGCCTCTCCGCCAATCAGGTGCTCGGATCTGTTACCCGTCACCTGATTGGCTGAAACGACAGCCGTCGCTATTGGTTGCCTATCAGGAGGAGAGGACGGGAGATGAGGACAGCAGGAGACGCATGGAGGACCCCACTCGTCGCAGTCACCCGCTGCCCCACCAAGACAGGGTAAGTGCCGGTGAGCGGTCGGGAGTCACACTAGGGCATTCAAGGGCACACTGACAGCATTTAATGGGCACATGGACAGCATTTGATGGGCACACTGGCTGCGTTTAATGAGCACACTGGCAGCATTTGATGGGCACACTGGCTGCGTTTGATGGGCACACTGGCTGCGTTTGATGGGCACAGTGGCAGCGTTTGATGGGCACAGTGGCAGCGTTTGGCACAGTGGCAGCGTTTGGCACAGTGGCTGCCTTTGAAGGAACACTGGCAGCAGTTAATGGGCACAGTGGCAGCGTTTGATGGCATTTGATGGGCACACTGGCAGCATTTAATGGGCACAGTGGCAGCGTTTGATGGGCACACTGGCAGCGTTTGATGGGCACAGTGGCTGCGTTTGATGGGCATAGTGGCAACGTTTGGCACAGTGGCTGCAATTGATGGCACAGTGGCTGCGTTTGATGGCACACTGGCAGCATTTAAGTGGCACAGTGGCAGCATTTGATGGCACAGTGGCAGCGTTTGATGGGCACAGTGGCAGCAATTGATGGCACAGTGGCTGCGTTTGATGGCACACTGGCAGCATTTAAGTGGCACAGTGGCAGCGTTTGGCACAGTGGCTGCAATTGATGGCACAGTGGCTGCATTTGATGGCACACTGGCAGCATTTAAGTGGCACAGTGGCAGCATTTAAGTGGCACAGTGGCAGCATTTGATGGCACAGTGGCAGCGTTTGATGGGCACAGTGGTAGCAATTGATGGCACAGTGGCTGCAATTGATGGCACAGTGGCAGCGTTTGATGGGCACAGTGGCAGCGTTTGATGGGCACAGTGGCTGCATTTGATGATTTTTTTTCAAAAAATGTTTGTGCCCCCCAAAAAATTTTGAGCACCAGCCGCCACTGTTTAGATGTATGTATTCACATTTTATGTATGCACGTTTAATCCTGACACCCTATATGTGTACAATCAGGACTGATTTTTTTTCTTGCTCGTTCAAAGTACCAGCAACAAAATGCTGTTCCTCTGAAAAGCGATCCATGCTCAGATCACTTTTCAGAGGCATTTGACAGCCGGTAAAGAGGCAATATGTTGCCTCCTGACCACCTGTTTTAACCCCTTAAAGTGATTGTAAAGGTTTTTTTTTTTAAATAACAAACATGTCATACCTTCATTGTGCAGTTCGTTTTGCACAGAGTGGCCCGGAACACCGACTTCTGGGGTCCCTCAGCGGCTCTCGCGGCTCCTCCTCTTATCAGACTTCCCCCTAGGAAAAGCGCTGTCCAGGGGTCAGGGGGGCCCTTCATGATTTCTTGCATCGGGGCCCTGAAGGTTTTGATTACGCCACTGGGGCAGTGGATTGTTTCAGTCGTTTGTTATTTTTATTGTATTTTTTGTTTTTGTTTTTTGCATTATTTTATTTAAGTTTATTACAATATTTTTTACCAGCCCTGTTGGAGGGCTTTGGCAAGATTTTAGGGGTGTAAACAGACCCCTGAAGTATCACTTTTGAGACAGAGAAAGGGACTGAGGACACATTCTCCAGTCCCCTCTTCTGTAGGCTCAGCTGCACTGCAGATAGATGAACAGGAGACAGAGGTTCCTGTCAATTCATAAATTGAACCATAGTAAACACAGTCAGTGATCGGTATGGTTCACTGACTGTTCATTCAGACAAGGAAGGGGACAGTAAATTACATATTTACCTGCCCCTTCCCCGCTCTCCATCCTGAGACACCCCCTGGTGAGGGGGGCTGGGGGAGCGCACTGGGAGGGCTCAGAGAGCAGGGGGATCTGATAGACAGTCGGGGGTGATTGGTGTGGCATGGGGGGGGACATTTACAAGCACCAATCTCCCTCTATGGCTCTCCATGAAGCAGCTGAAAGCTGCAGGAGGAAGAGGAGAAGTGGCTTTCAGATGCTTCATCGAGACCTATAGAGGGAAATCAGTGCTTGTAAATACTCCCCTGCCACACCGATCGAGCAATTACAATACTGTCAGATTCCCCCTGCTGCAGGAGGTACCAGGAGCCTCTCATGGATCGCCATACTGGCCCCGGGCCCTAGGTCATTCCGCACCTGCTGGCCCTAGAGTACGGTAGGGGCCTGGAGCTGCAGCTTCAATAGCCCCTACGTTAATCTGCCCCTGAATTGTAGCGTGTGATAGTAAGTACGGTATTAGAAGGAAAATGGGGATAAGGGCCATCCCAGTGGGCAGAAAAGAAAGTAATGAAATAAGAAAGTAATGAAATAAGCCACCAACAGTGGTAACTTCTCATAGATATAGACATACAGATCATTACATTAGGCAAGGATTGGATTAGTCGCGTGATTTTTTACTTTTTTATTTATGGGTGGGGTTTTTTTTTGTGTGGTGGTTAGTTTTTGTATGTTTGTGTATATGTTGTTATTATTTGTAGGTATTTATATGCTTGTTATGTTGTATAGATGATATATGCAGGGAAAAAGAAAGAAAAATTTCACAACTTGCTTTGGACTGACCTTATGTGAGGTTTTAGAAATAAGGAATTTATGTATTAGTTTAATAATGAGATAAGTACTATATTTTCCAATAAGAATGTATTCTGGTCTGTAATGATGAAAATCTATAATAAAGAAATATAATTTAAAAAAAAAAGAGCCCTTTCACACTGGGGCCCCCGTGTGTTCGCGGTAAAGCACCACTCGTTTTAGCGGTGCTTTTTGGCCGCTAGCGGGGGCGCTTTTAACCCCAAAGAATGGGGTTAAAAACTCCTGTGTTGTGGCGCTTCCAAATCGCTTTTCAGGTGGTTCGGAAGCACTGCCCATTCATTTCAATTGGCAAGGGAGTTTCGCTCCCGAACCGCCCCAAAAATGCTGCTTGCAGGACTTTCTAAAAAAAAAAAAAAAAAACAAACAAAAAAACCCAGCATTTTTGCTTGCACATGATTGGATGATGGAAGTCAGCAGAGCTTCCCCTCATTTACTAAGCTCTGGAACAACTGCTCTTGCAGAATGCAACTGCACTTTGCAAAGTGCAGTCTATTGGCCTTTTGTAAATCCACCCCATGCGGTCAGAGCTTCCGATCTCTATGCTTATGTTGAATCAGTGACTCAGAAATAATAGAAGACTGAGGATAAGAATGACAGGCAACCAGCATTTTTAATAGGAGACCTCAGTAATAGCAACCTATATATTTCTATTGGTATAGGTTCCTGTTTGGTGTGGCATTACTGTAAACAAGATATGCATACAACAACCTTAAAGAGGAAGTAAACTTCCTCTGCTGATATTTACCTATAGGAAAGCCTATAATAAAGCTTACCTATAGGTAGTAAAAAAAAAGCACAGAAATGGGACTTTAAAAAGGTGCAAAAATGATTTGGAGATAATATCAAATAAAGTATAAAAAATTCTTTTATTTTGATAAACAAAATAAGAATTCATGCATTTAAAAAAGGAGGGGAAGGGGAAAAGGAGATACAGTATTGACTAGTACAATAGTATGTAATTGCAACAATACAGCAATGATGGATTTCCCAACATGTTTCGCCCATGAGACGGGCTTCCTCAGGGGATGCTGGTCATGTGCAGCGTACAATGCCTTCAATCAAGAAATAAATAGTTTAAGTGTATTATAATAATTCATGAATACAGATTTTAGTCACAAAAATACCATTAATAATCCATATGCAGCTGCGTTTCTCATGTCAGGATGTCACCGCTTACCTATATCTCCTAAACAGAGAGGAGAAACCAATAACTGCCGGGATAACTGTTTGTTGCTGCTAAGAGGGACCCATGCGCTAAAGTGGTCGCAGATGGTAAAAAAAGACCAGCTAAAAAATGAAATAATAATAATGACCAAATGTGTTTAGAGGAACGATGAAAAATCCTTACAGACCTCAGGGGGACAAGGTGCTTAAATAAAATTTACTTACAACCATGGGTTCAGCAGCTGGCTGAATGCCAGGGGCCACACACCTTCATATCGTAGGATAGAGAGTATCTGGTGAGCATAATAGAGCTATTCAAAATATAGCCTGCTGTGAAATGTCAGCGAGCAAAGATAAAAATCTTTAATAACCTAAAGGCAAAAGATCGTAATCAGCAGTATAGAGACAAAAAATGCTATTTGCAAATATCTGCAATTACCTGAATAGGAAAGAAAACATGCATGTGTCCCCTGGTTCCCACAGCGTCTCCATGCTGCTGGGAGCAGCTTTAAATACCATCCATCCAGTGTGAAACAGCGGATGCGGACGTAATGACTGTGCAGTGCATGTGCGGGCCTTGTCGCAGAAGCCAATACCAATACCAATAGCCAATGCTGTCCTAATACAAGTCCTAAGGTCCAGATGGATGGGTGAGAGTAGCGTTCCCTCTGGTGGTAGAGGGAGAGGAATTCCTCCAGTCAAAGTGAAAGGAGAAAATTCAAGCAGACAAGGAGTCACGCATAGGGAGCGCAGTAGATCGGGTGTCCAACTGAAGTTGGGGACACCCTGGGCATCCATACAGTCACCCAGATGCGCTAGTTAGCTCAAGCAAACAATACAGCAAGGAGGCAGGATGGTCAGCTAGATAAAAAGGCTTAAAGGTACGGTGGATGGCCATAGACACGGAAACGCAGCTGCATTTACAAGACATGTATTTTATGTGTTTTTTATATATATCTGAAAAACAAAGTTTAACAATGGTGTATAATAAAATCAAAAAGAAAATGTGATAACAAACAAGGACAGTATATATAAAGAATATATCGAAAAAATATATCGAAAAAATAAATACGATCTGATAATTGTAACAATCGATGACCCATTCACAATTTAACAGATTATATGCATGGAAAAGCTACTTTTCATGTTTAAATGTCTACACATAAAAATTGAAAGGGTCTAAAGAGTCTATGGGGAAGAAAATCATAGGGAGGGGGGATTAATAATCCGAATGATGAAGACTGAGCAGAGGAAGGGAAGAAGGGAAGGAGGGGGGGGGCGGAAGAAAGGAGGAATGGGAGGAAAAAGGGAAAAAGGAAAAAGAAGAAGAAGAAAAGAGGGAGGAAAGGAAAGGGGGGGGGGGTCAAGGGAGGGAACAAAAATAAATTTAAAAAATAAAAAAAAATAAATGAAAAATTAAAAAAGAAAGAACAAGTGACAATATAGCTGAGATGAGAATATTAAAGAAACGGTTCATAACTAAGCATTTCATTTAACCCCAGGTAAACCGTAGCTTTCAACTAGGGATGAGCCGAACACCCCCGGTTCGGTTCACACCAGAACCTGCGAACGGACCGAAAATTTGCACGAACGTTAGAACCCCATTGACGTCTATGAGACTCGAACGTTCGAAATCAAAAGTGCTCATTTTAAAGGCTAATTTGCATGGTATTGTCCTAAAAAGGGTTTGGGGGCCCAGGTCCTGCCCCAGGGCACATGTATCAATGCAAAAAAAGTTTTAAAAACGCCCGTTTTTTCGGGAGCAGTGATTTTAATGATGCTTAAAGTAAAAAAAAAAGTGAAATATTCCTTTAAATATCGTACCTGGGGGGTGTCTATAATATGCCTGTAAAGTGGCGCGTGTTTCCCGTGCTTAGAACAGTCTCTGCACAAAATTTCATTTTTAAAGGAAAAAAAGTCATTTAAAACTGCTTGCGGCTTTAATGTAATGTCGGGTCCTGGCAATATGGATAAAAATCAGTGAGACAAACGGCATGGGTACCCCCCCCAGTCCATTACCAGGCCCTTTGGGTCATGTATGGATATTAAGGGGAACCCCGCACCCAAATTAAAAAAGGAAAGGTGTGGGGCCCCCAGGCCCTATATACTCTGAACAGCAAACAAGACAGGGACTGTAGGTTTGTTGTTAAGTAGAATCTGTTTGTAATTTTGAACTGGTACATTTTTAACGTGTTTAGCTCCAGCCAAAAAATCTATTTTAAGCTTTTTGGAAAACATAGGGAAGGGTTATCACCCCTGTGACATTTGTTTTGCTGTCTGTGCTTCTCTTCAGAAGAATTCACCTCACTTTTTGTCCCAATGACAAATGTTTTTTGAAAATATGGGTTTTTTTGTGAAACAAGGATTGGTGATAATGCATCAGTGGAAAGGAGAAAAGTTTTTCCCATATTAACTCTTACAGGAGAGAATTTCCCTTCCTAGGGGTAGATTTCATCTCACTTCCTGTTGTCTCCTTCCATTTGCAAGTAGGAGTCGTTTGTAAGTTGGATGTTTGAAAGTAGGGGCCTTCCCTATATACTCAGCAGAAATTTGGGCCTTAGGTGTTGTTGTGGCCACAACACTGTAAGCCCTCACAGTTGTGAAATATTAGATCAAGAATTGTAATTACATGCCCCTGTTGAACAGTGGCAGAAAAATTGGGCCTTTGGTGGTGGTGCTGGTGCCACAACACTGGAACCCCTCACAGATACTCTTGGTGGGCGCAGAAACGGGCCCTGCTGTGAAATATTAGATCAAGAATTCTAATTACATGTCCCTGTTGAACAGGGGCTGAAAAATTGAGCCTTAGGCACTGGTGCTGGTGCCACAACACTGGAACCCCTCACAGATACTCTAGTTGGAGCACAGGAACTAGCCCTGCTGCAAAGAATTGCATCAAAAATTGTTATTACAGGCCCCTGTTAAACAGGGGCTGAAAAATTGGGTCTTAGACACTGGTGCTGGTGCCACAACACTGCAACCCCTCACAGATACTCTAGTTGGAGCGCAGGAACTAGCCCTGCTGCAAAGAATTGCATCAAAAATTGTAATTACACGCCCCTGTTAAACAGGAGCTTAAAAATTGGGCCTTAGACACTGGTGCTGGTGCCACAACACTGCAACCCCTCACAGATACTCTAGTTGGAGCGCAGGAACTAGCCCTGCTGCAAAGAATTGCATCAAAAATTGTAATTACACGCCCCTGTTAAACAGGGGCTGAAAAATTGAGCCTTAGGCACTGGTGCCACAACACTGCAACCCCTCACAGATACTCTAGTTGGAGTGCAGGAACTAGCCCTGCTGCAAAGAATTGCATGAAAAATTGTAATTACATGCCCCTGTTAAACAGGGGCTGAAAAATTGGGCCTTAGGCACTGGTGGCGGGACTGGCGGCGCCCAGAACCAAAAATGTTCTTACAAGCTATCATCATGATCATTGAGGAGGAAGAGGATAATTACTCAGTATAACAGGATAGTCACTCAGCATAGGCAGTCTTTGAAGGGATCTGACATTTCAAAAAAATGTATTCGGTTACATCAGCATCAGGTGCTTGGTAGCTGGTGGTGATCCAAGACTGATTCATTTTTATGAAGGTCAGTCGATCGACCGAGTCGGTGAACAGACGCACCCTGTGATCGGTTACAAAGCCTCCAGCAGCACTGAACGTGCGTTCCGAAAGAACGCTGGATGCAGGACAGGCCAGTAGCTCAATTGCATACTGTGCAAGCTCTGGCCAGTGATCCATCCTCAAGACCCAGTAACCCAGAGGATTTTCGGTGGGAAAGGTGTCCAAGTCATATCTTGCCCCTAGGTATTCCTGCACCATGTAAAACAGACGCTGGCGATGGTTGCTGGTACTGATCATACCTCGGGGCTGCGGACTAAAAAATTGTCTGAACGCATCGGTCAGACGGCCACCTTCTCCACTGCTCCTTCTTTGACTGACCGAAGCCTCAGCAACACGTTATCCAGAAACAGGAGTTTGTAACCTCCCAGTCTCTGGGAACGCGTTGCGCAGACCTTTCTGCAAGGCCTCCCAAAAATGTTTCATCCTCTGCTCCCTCTGCGACGGCAAGATAAGGTCCGCAATCTTACCCTTGTAAAGTGGATCAAGGAGGGTTGCCAGCCAGTATTGGTCCTTCTCCTTGATACCACGAATACAAGGATCCTTCTGTAGGATCAGGGAGGCCATGCAGCGTAGGTTTGCTGAGGCATTCGGTCTGGAGTCCTCTGGGTCACTAAGGACGACATGATCCGCAGCCACCTCCTCCCAGCCACGTACAAGTCCATGGGTTTCTTGGGACTGTAAATGATCCCTTAAGACTGCTGCTGATGCTGAGTGCTAATGCTCTACCTCCATACTGACACAATCTTCCTCCTCCTTTTCCTGTGTGATCGGCGGGCACGCAGGAACACTGTCTGGATAAAGGGAGCCTTGAGAGCTAAGGAAGTCCTCCTCTTCCTGCCTCTGTTCTGCCTCAAGTGCCCTGTCCATTATTCCACGCAGCGTGTGCTCCAACAGGTGGAAAGGGGGACAGTGTCACTGATGCATGCACTGTCACTGCTCACCATCCTCGTGGCCTCCTTAAATGGTGACAGGACAGTGCATGCATCCGTGATCATGGCCCACTGGCGTGGGGAAAAAAAACAAGCTCCCCTGACCCTGTCCTGGTGCCATAGTCGCACAGGTACTCATTGATGGCTCTCTGCTGCGTGTGCAGGTTAAATTCCTTTTGGAGGTCTGCCAGGCCAGAACTGGCATTATATGACCGGCGGAAATGCACACAGATTTTCCTGGCCTGCCTCAGGACATTCTATAAGCCCGGGTACCTGCCCAAGAACCGCTGCACCACCAAGTTAAGGAAGTGAGCCAAACAGGGCACATGGGTCATTTGTCCCTGTCAGAGGGCGGAGAGGAGGTTGGTGCCATTGTCGCAAACCACCATTCCTGCCTTAAGTTGGCGTGGCGTCAACCACCTCTGAACCTGCCCCTGCAGAGCTGACAGAGCTTCTGCCCCAGTGTGGCTCCTGTCCCCCAAGCACACCAGCTCAAGCACCGCAGGGCATCTTTTGGCCTGCATACTTGCGTAGCCCCTTGAACGCCTATGGAGCACCGCTGGTTCCGAGGACAAAGCACAGGAAGAGGCCATGGAGGAAGAAGAAGAGGAGGGGGTGGAGGAGAGAGGTGTGTCAGAGTCATTAGTAGTGGCATTTTGGAGGTGTGGTGGCAGAACAACCTCCAACACTACTGCACCTTGTCCTGCATCCTTCCCAGCTGCCAGCAGAGTCACCCAATGCACCGTGAAACTTAGGTAACATCCCTGTCCATGCCTGCTGGACCATGAGTCAGCGGTAATATGCACCTTACCACTGACCGCCCTGTCCAGCGAGGCATGGACATTGCATTCCACATGCCGGTAGAGAGCCGGAATTGCCTTCCTTGAGAAAAAGTGGTGTTTGGGTACCTGCCACTGAGGAACCGCACATTCCACAAACTCAGGGGGCAGAGTCTACCAACTGAAAAGGTAGCAGTTGAAGTGCTAGCAATTTTGCCAAGCTAGCATTCAACCACTGGGCATGTGGATGGCTGGGAGCGAACTTCTTTCGGCGGTGCAGCAGCTGGGGCAGGGAAATTTGCCTGGTACAATCTGATGTCGGTGTACCGAAAGCAGGTTGCCCACAAGTACTTGGCTGTGACACACCTAATTCTACACTTTCATTCCTCTCAGTGCAGGTCTCAGAGAGGACTGAAGGTATAGTGGGGTTGGAGATCTCAGCTGATGAGGAGCAAGGAGAGGTCCTCATTGTTCTTTGGTGTGGGTCTTTTAGATACGCTTGCCAACGAACTGCATGGCAGGTCAACATATGTCTGGTCAAGCATGTGGTGCCCAAGCGGGAGATGTTTTGGCCACGTGAGATACGCTTGAGACATATGTTGCAAATAGCAGCGGTGCGATCTGATGCACTCGTCTCAAAAAAGGCCCACAGCAAAGAACTTTTGGAATAACGTGCAGAGATAGCAGTGCCCTGCACATGTGGAGCTTTGCGGTGTGATGCAGTCTTAGGCTGGCCCCTGGAGGGCATCCTGCCTCGTTGGTGATGTGCCTCCTCCTCCTCCTCCTCTTTCCTATCAGGCACCCACGTTGAGTCAGTGACCTCATCATCCCCTCCCTCCTCATCACTGGAGCAAACCTGGCAGTATGCTGCAGCAGGGGGAACATGACTGCCAGATTGCTGTCCTTCTTGGGCACCCCCTCTGTCTGTGCTCACGTTACTGCCTTCATCTAGCTCAGTATCATCATCAGAGCCTTCTAAACGCTGGGCATCCTCCTGGAGCATGTACCCAACACTGTGGTCAAACAGTTCGAGGGACTCCTCAGGAGGACATGGTGGGGCTAGGGAAGGAGTCACTGATGCCCTTGAGCCAAGGAAAGAGGCCGCGTTGGCAGCTGCTTTGCCAGACAAAGTACCCTGAGCATGGGTGAGAGCGGATGAGGAGGATGAGGACGGCTTGGTCATTCACTCGACCAAGTCTTCCGCATGTTGCGGCTCAACGCGGCCAGCTGACGAAAAAAAGGCCAAGCATGTCCCACGGCCATGTGCTGATGAGGATGCACTGTCTCCACGACCAGCAGTGTTGCCTCTAGACACAGAGCCTGCTTGCCCTCTTTTAATGGCTTGTGACTGTCTGCCTCTCCTTGTTGGCCTTCCAAACATACTAATGGCCTGCAGGGAGATATAGCTGTACTAAGCTGGGATATATATATATATATATATATATATATATATATATATATATTTATATATTGATACTGCAGCTAGCAAAATCAACTGCCTGCCTGTAGTATGAGAACACCACCAATCTTCTACAGGTAGCTTTAGATGAACACTGTGCAGAGGTCGCACTACACTAACTTGTAGCTTTAGCTGAACACTGTGCAGAGGACGCACTACACCAACGTTAAAATAATGTAGCTGCCTGCGGTAGTGATAGGATCAGGAAAACACCACCAACCTTCTACAGGTAGCTTTAGCTGAACACTGTGCAGAGGTCGCACTAGACTAACGTGTAAATAATGTAGCTGCCTGCGGTAGTGATAGAATCAGGAAAACACCACCAACCTTCTACAGACAGCTTTAGCTGAACACTGTGCAGAGGACGCACTACACTAACGTTAAAATAATGTAGCTGCCTGCGGTAGTGATAGGATCAGGAAAACACCACCAACCTTCTACAGGTAGCTTTAGCTGAACACTGTGAAGAGGACGCACTACACTAAAGTTAAAATAATGTAGCTGCCTGCGGTAGTGATAGGATCAGGAAAACACCACCAACCTTCTACAGGTAGCTTTAGCTGAACACTGTGCAGAGGTCGCACTACACTAACGTGTAAATAATGTAGTTGCCTGCGGTAGTGATAGGTTCAGGAAAACACCACCAACCTTCTACAGGTAGCTTTAACTGAACACTGTGCAGAGGTCGCACTACACTAACGTGTAAATAATGTAGCTGTCTGCGGTAGTGATAGGATCAGGAAAACACCACCAACCTTCTACAGGTAGCTTTAGCTGAACACTGTGCAGAGGTCGCACTACACTAACGTGTAAATAATGTAGTTGCCTGCAGTAGTGATAGGTTCAGGAAAACACCACCAACCTTCTACAGGTAGCTTTAACTGAACACTGTGCAGAGGTTGCACTACACTAACGTGTAAATAATGTAGCTGCCTGCGGTAGTGATAGGATCAGGAAAACACCACCAACCTTCTACAGGTAGCTTTAGCTGAACACTGTGCAGAGGTCACACTACACTAACGTGTAAGTAATGTAGCTGCCTGCGGTAGTGATAGGATCAGGAAAACACCACCAACCTTCTACAGGTAGCTTTAGATGAACACTGTGCAGAGGTCGCACTACACTAACTTGTAGCTTTAGCTGAACACTGTTCAGAGGACGCACTACACTAACTTGTAGCTTTAGCTGAGCACTGTGAGGAGGACGCACTACACTAACTTGTAGCTTTAGCTGAACACTGTGCACTACACTAACTTGTAGCTTTAGCTGAACACTGTGAGGAGGACACACTACACTAACTTGTAGCTTTAGCTGAACACTGTGAGGAGGACACACTACACTAACTTGTAGCTTTAGCTGAACACTGTGAGGAGGAGGCACTACACTAACTTGTAGCTTTAGCTGAACACTGTGTACTACACTAACTTGTAGCTTTAGCTGAACACTGTTCAGAGGACACACTACACTAACTTGTAGCTTTAGCTGAACACTGTGAGGAGGACACACTACACTAACTTGTAGCTTTAGCTGAACACTGTGAGGAGGACGCACTAAACTAACTTGTAGCTTTAGCTGAACACTGTGCAGAGGTCGCACTACACTAACGTGTAAATAATGTAGCTGCCTGCGGTAGTGATAGGATCAGGAAAACACCACCAACCTTCTACAGGTAGCTTTAGCTGAACACTGTGCAGAGGTCGCACTACACTAACTTGTAGCTTTAGCTGAACACTGTGAGGAGGGCGCACTACACCAACTTGTAGCTTTAGCTGAACACTGTGAGGAGGACACACTGCACTAACTTGTAGCTTTAGCTGAACACTGTGCAGAGGTCGCACTACACTAACTTGTAGCTTTAGCTGAACACTGTGAGGAGAACACACTACACTAACTTGTAGCTTTAGCTGAACACTGTGAGGAGGATGCACTACACTAACTTGTAGCTTTAGCTGAACACTGTGCACTACACTAACTTGTAGCTTTAGCTGAACACTGTTCAGAGGATGCACTACACTAACTTGTAACTTTAGCTGAACACTGTGCAGAGGTTGCACTACACTAACTTGTAGCTTTAGCTGAACACTGTGCAGAGGTCACACTAAACTAACTTGTAGCTTTAGCTGAACACTGTGAGGAGGACGCACTACACTAACTGTAAATAGTCTAGCTGCCTGACTGTGGTACTAATAGGATCAGAAGAACACCAGCAATTTTCTTCAGGTAGCTGTAAATACTGTAACAACACAAGCCTGCCTGTCAGTAGGAAGATAATAACAGGAAAGGATCTAGCTAAACTGAATACAGTGTATATATATATATATATATATATATATATATATATATATATATACACAACACCTGGGATGCATATATATACACAATACACTGTAAGTGCAGCTAACTGACTGACTGTCCTGCCTAATCTATCTAACTTAAATCAAATGACACTGTCTTTCTGTCTTTGTCTCTCAACGCCGGAACACACTACACAGGGCCACCGTGCAGGTGGCCTTATATAGTGTGGGGCATGTACTAAACCCCCTGAGCCATAATTGGCCAAAGCCACCCTACAGACGGCGCTGTGATTGGCCAAGCATGCGTGTCATAGTGCATGCTTGGCCATTCATCAGCCAGCAATGCACTGCGATGCCGCAGTGAATTATGGGCCGTGAAGCGCCACACGAATTTGGCACGAACGGCCCATATCCTTCGCAATTCGGCGAACGGGCGAACAGACAATGTTCAAGTCGAACATGGGTTCGACTCGAACACGAAGCTCATCCCTACTTTCAACAGAAAGATCAAACGTGCCTCCAATTGCAAAAGTTTTTGGTCATTGCTACCTCCTCTGACATCAGGAGGAATGTGGTCAAGGGCTATAAATCTAATGGTATTCAAACTGAAGCCATGGAAAAGTCCCACGTGTCAACTTATTGGCGTTTCCATTTTAAATTTCTTTATGAGGGAAATGTGGTCATTTATTCTCTTATGAAAAGGATGTTTTGTTTTACCAATATAAAAGCACTTGCATGTGCATTGCATAAGATATACAATGCCTGGAGTCTGGCATGTCACCCTATATTTAATCCTATGAACCTGTCCATTGGCAATATGTGTTCATTATGGTTCGGCATGAACCGACACTTATCACATTTATTGCAGGAAAATGTGCCAGGGAATTGGCTGGAGGGTGAGGTGGTCTTATAATGACTTTGAGTCAGACGATCTTTTAGAGACTTCGCCTGTCTGTATGTAATTTGTGGATGTCTTTCTACATATTTATTAACAATTGGATCAGCTAATAAAAGTGGCCAATATTTTTCAATGATTTGTCTCACTTGTTTATGCTGTTTAGTATAGAATGTAATTATTCTAACAGTCTGTGAGGAATCCTTAGTTTTTTTTCTTATGAATCAGGGTGTGTCTAACATGGGCCTTGGCCCTATTAAAGGCTTTCTTGAGGATGCTATGAGTGTATCCACTCTCTCGCAACCGACTATATAAAAGATTTGCTTCATGCTGAAAGTCATCATCTCTGCTGCAATTGCGTCGCAATCTTAGATATTCACTGTAATGCCGCGTACACACGATGGGACTTTACGGCATACTTGGTCCGGCGTACCGGATTTAGTCGGACAATTCGATCATGTGTGGGCGCCAGCAGACTTTGTTTTATCAAAAGTTTGATGGACTTAGATTTAAACATGTTTCAAATCTATCCGGCAGACTTGAGTCCGGTCGAAAAGTCCGCTCGTCTATATGCTAGTACAACGGACAAAAACCGAGGCTAGGACAGCTATTGGCTACTGGTTATGAACTTCCTTGTTTTAGTCCGGTCGTACGTCATCACGTACGAATCCGTCGGACTTTGGTTGATCGTGTGTAGGCAAGTCCATTAATTCGGAAAGTCCGCCGTAAAGTCTGTCGAAAAGTCCGCCGGGCAAAGTATGCCGTAAAGTCCGGTCGTGTGTACGCGGCATTTGGGATACTATTGATTAGAGGCCTGGGATGAGAACTAGATGCATGTAACAATGCATTGCTTGCTGATGGCTTCCTGTATAGGTTAGTACCCAGGGAGCCATCAGGTTCCACAAAAATTTGAATGGCAAGGAGATTGACTGTTTTTTGATCACAGGACATAGTTAACTTGAGATTGTAGGTATTGACACTAATGATGGTCATAAATTCCATTAGTTTTTCCTGGGAGCCTGACCATATCAGTAGTATGTCATCTATATAGCGATGGAAGATCACTATACAGTCAAGATATCTCTGAATGTCCACTCTAGCAAATAGATGCCTCTCCCACCCCCCCCAGGTACAGGTTGGCATACGATGGGACACATCGAGTCCCCATTGCAACCCCCTGCACCTGGAGGTAGTGGGAGGGGCCAAACATGAACACATTCCTAGTCAAAATAAATCTTAACAGTTCCAAAATGAATTAATTATACTGGTTGGCTATCTCATTATGCCTTTGCCTTAGGGGGGGTGGGGGGGTTCGGTTTATTTTTTTTGAGTTTACAACCACTTCATCTACACCAACTTTGGGGAATAGAGAATTTTTTTTTCGTTTTTACTACTGCTATCTTGTTAGGAGAGAACTTCTTTAAAAGCAAAAACCTAGTATCACTGTTTTAGCTGATGGGATTACAAATTTATTCTCCCTTTTAAAATAAATAACAGATTTTTTCTATACAAAGCTAGAGTATTTCCAAATAATTTATCAGTATAACAATAGGTCGGATACGAAACCACCTTGGTGGCCTTACCAGTAAATACTCTATTATTGAAGTCAATTATTCAATGTTATATGAAACTTATGTACAAATGTTAATATGAGTGTACCAATGTTATTTTCAAACATTAATAAAAGCTTTTTGTTTAAAAAAAAAAAAAGCAAAAACTTACATAATATACAATGACGCTCCTTTTACTGTTATGGATACAAAGCAGCCACTACATGCGCGCACGCACGCACACACACACCTGATGTGCTATTTCAATGTAGAAGAAAATCGTGTTAAATAGTCTACTGGCAGAACCAACATGTAATAAAACAATGTTACAAAGGGGGACTCAGAAGAACGAAAACTGCTGAGTTAATGCTAGGAACAGACTGCAATTGTCATATTTTATTTTGTCTTACACTTTAACCACTTGCTGCCCAGGCCAATTCTGACATTTCTCACATACTTGTAAAATTTGCATTTTATTTTTTTTCAAGAATATTACAAATAACCCCCAAACATTATAAAAGGGGGGTGCAGTACCCTGGAGAATGTGTACCAATGCAAAAAAAATAAAGTTTTTAAAAATTCCATGTGCCCGGAGCAGTGATTTTTTTTTTCTCCTCTTTTTAAGGAAAAAGAATTTTAAATTGCCGGTAAAGGACGTCTCCTTCCTGGCTACTGTTTTTTTTTTTTTTTGTAATCAACTTTTTTGTGGAAATTTTTCATACTGTATGCTGTGTAACCCATTATATTACTGATATACCTTATGATTGCTAGCTACTGTTTTTTAAATGACTGGGTGTTAGTTTGCACTGCCTGATCTGCAAATTTATATGTACTGCAACAAACTGAAAAGCCTTACTAAGTTGCCTAAAATCCTGGAGGTAATACCTTAATATGTAAGACATGCTGCTTCTGAATAGTATGATCTAATAAGCAGCGCTCACTACTATTTATGTATTGAAGGTGTGCAGTACATGTAAAACGTTAGTTTGCCTAAATGTATGTGCTCTGTTTTTTTTTTTTTAACTTAAACATATCAATGTAATTTCAAAAGCCATTTTAATATATTTCAATCTGCAGCTTACATTAAAATCATACCTGGTGATCCTGCCATGAAGGTCCTCATGCAGTCACGTCCTGTTATAGTGTAACAATGCACAGTCCCTGTCTCCAAATTGTTCTTTGCATTGTCACACAGGGCTTCCAATGGAAAGGACAAGCGACTGTTTTCACTTTGCATGCATGGTCTACTGTCACTATCAGGAAACCAGCACTGAGAATCATCATGAAACCATCACTGGAGTACATGTAGACAGCAAGTGGCTACAAAGAGGATGTGGGAGATCATATTTAAAGAAAAAATGGCAATTATATATGATACAGTGTTTTAACAAACTGTCATCGGGGTTTACATCTAATTTAATGCTATCTAGAATCCTTATGCCGCGTACACACGGCCGGACTTCCCGACAGAAAAAGAATGATGGGAGCTTTCGGTCGGACATTCCGACCGTGTGTATGTCCCATCTGACTTTTTCTGTCAGCAATTCCGACGTACTCAGATATAGAACACGTACTAAATCTTTCCATCGGAAATGCCGACGGAGTTTAGCCCGTTGGCAAGTTCGGCTGTGTGTACGCGGCATTACAGTTTACCCAACCCTTTAACCTGGCCCTTTTTGCTTAACCCCTAAGCTTACTGGTAGCCATACACGCTTCAGTTTTTATTATTCCATTAATGTGCGTTTCGATCAAAGTGATTGGATCTGTACACGATTGAATAGGCAAAACTTCCAGGTCAATCAATTTAGGCCAGATCTGGTCAAACGGAGTCCATCTCCCAGGGAGGAAAACTATTGATCGTTTTGTAATGGTTGACAGCACTGACATGCTTTGGTCATGAATTTGATTGTATTTCAGTCAGATTATGAGATTGCATCACATGTTTGCAATCGTATCTTCCAAACATCGATTGAAATCCATTCCTTTTGTTTGGCTTATCGATCAAATGGGTTGCACACTATAGATTGATTATCTCTATCAAGTGAGATTGATCAGAAAAGTAGTTGAAATAATTTATTGAATGATGTATGGACACCATAAGGGTTTCCATACACATTGCACAACCTTTGTAAGATCGACTTTAGACTTTGCAAAATTAAAGTGGAAGATCAGTCAAACACTACCTATACTTAAATGTACTCCCACCTACATTCTAAGCCTATTCTGAATACCCTGTAAAGGGAAGATGCGCATACTTACCTATGCTGAGGGCACTCTGGTCCAGTCACATGATCAGCTCCCAGTGGCGGCTTCAGTGAAGAGGAGAGATCCCTGATAACTGCTGTAGATCCTGGGCAATGATCTCACCTATAGGCTAACTATGGGGCATCTGTTGTTGGCTGTCCCTTCTCTACACTGAAGCCGGAGCTGGGACCCATTCATGTAACCCGACCGGTGTGCCCTCAGAATAGGTAAGTATAGGTAGCTTTTCTTTTACAGGGTAGATAGAATAGGCTTAGAATGGGGGGTGGGAGTGGATTTAAAGTAAAAGCTGAAGGATTTTTACTAGGGTTGTCCCAATACCAATACTAGTATCGGTATCAGGACCGATACCGAGCATTTGCGCGAATACTTGTACTCGCACAAATGCTCCTGATGCCTAATCTGATACCTGGGAGAGGCAGTGCAACTGGAAGTTAGGGGGCTGAGTCAGCAGGCAGAGCGGAGAGCGAGTCCTCAAGCATTGGAACTAGGTAAGCTGGCAGGGTGCAGCCGCATTATCCATCGGGATCGGTGACCGGAGCTGTCACATTCAGTAACGAATGTCGCTGTCAGCAGTTGATCATCCTGACCCCCATCTTGGTGCACCCTGTACTCAGCCGCAGTAAGCCAGCGGCGGACATCTTGTTACACCCAGCCCATATAGTTCGGGCAGGGTGTAGCCAGATGTCTGCTGCTGCTTTTATGCGGCCGAGTGCAAGGAGTACCAAGATGGGCGTCGCAGGCAGCATAGCATTCCTTTCCTCTCATGTCATTTATTGCTGGCTGCATTTCAGTGCCTGCCACCTGTCAGTGCCATCTATCAGTGCCAGCCATCAGTCAGTGCCCATCAGTCAGTGCCATCAGTCAGGGCCCATCCATCAGTGCTCAGCCATCAGTGCCAGCCGTCAGTGCCCATCCATTAGTGCCAGCCGTCAGTGCCCATGAGTCAGTGCCAGCCATCAGTGCTGCATATCAGTGCCCATCAGTGGCACCTAATCCTATCAGTGCTCATTAGTGCTGTTTAATCAGTGCCACCTAATCTGTATTGTGCTTTGAAAACTGTCACGCAACATTAAAAAAAGTATTGGTAATCGATATCAGTGAGTATTTGAAAAAAAAAAAGTATCGGTACTTGTACTCGGTCTTCAAAAAGTGGTATCGGGACAACCCTATTTTTTTCCCTCATGCATATGCATGAAGGCAAATAACCTTCCGTGCGTTGCTCCCCCTACAGCCCCCCTAATACTAACCTGAGCTCCCTCTCGATCCAGCGATGTGCATGGGAGCCTCAAATGTCTCAGCTCTTTCTCCTCATTGGCTGAGACAGCAGTGGAAACCATGGCTCGCAAGGCTGTCAATCACGGCCAGTGAGCCAATGAGGAGAGAGTGAGGGTCAAGCCGTGGCTCTGTGTCTTAGGCTGGGTTCACACTACTGCGAATTGGATGCAGATTTTTCCGCATCCAATTCACATAGCAGGAGATTGTGACTGGCTCTTTATGGAGTCGGTTCACACATTGGCTGCAGTGGAAATTGCACAGGAGTCCTGTGCCTCTTTTGGTCTGTTTCAGGTCTGAATTTAGCCAGAAATTTGGGCTGAAATCTCACCTATAACGGTGAAGGGAGATGCACTGGACTCCTGCTGTGAGCTGCTGCGATCCAGTGTGAACCCAGCCTTATGGACACAGAGCAGGGCTCAGGAACGAATATGCACCTGTGCCCCCAAAGCAAGCAGCTTGCTATTGGAGGCAATGGTCAGGGGGGAGGAGCTAGGAGCGCCGAGGGGGGACCCAAGAAGAAGAGGAGGATCCGGGCTGCTCTGTGCAAACCCATTTCACAGAGCAGGTAAGTATAACATGTTTGTTAATTAAAAAAAAAAAACCCTAATAGCACATTACGTATAGTTAGTGTTTGACTTGACTTCCACTTACTGTATATGGGGGACCTATCGAAGCTCAAACAATGTGTATCCAATCAGGAAGGTCCTTGCACTACATAATTGTTGATAGATCTAAAGGAGTTAGTACAATCATATTATATGGTATGGTGAGCTTAAACTAATCCCCAACAATAAATATCCCACTCTTCTCTATAGCCACCTCATCTTGTGCCTGGAACCTCTGCGTCAGATCCTCACAATTCTAGTCCTGAAAGTTTACAGCACTAATTCTAATTGCACTGAAAGCAATTTTTTACATTTGTTTATATCGATATACAACATATATTATTGATAAATTACAAGAAAATCCTTTCAGCAATAAAGCAGCATTGGGCCATGCCGTGATTGACTAATTATTTTCATTTTGCTGAACATGCCTGTGTCCAGATTAATACAACAATGCAACCAATGCATCCTGCCATTGATATGAAGGAAGATCCCCGGAAAAGTCCGAAATGCTGTCACAGCTTTTTCAGCAATATCAATGTAGAATAAAAAAGTAAAATGGTATGCAGTATCCTTGTCTGCTCTACAATACTCTGATCTAGCCTTAAATATGACAAATTCTCCTTATAATAAAACTAGCCTCAGGTTACAATATTCAATGTCCCTGCTGTCCTCACCTTCCTCCATAAGATAAGACAAGGCACAACACCTGAATCCACAGATCATGTAGCCTCATGCATACATGGAAATATGTAGTCTCTGCTCAGTCTGGTTTAGGTAGGAAACTTCTGTCTGCAGTCTCAGGATTATTTGGTTTTAATTTACATCGCCACTTCCTCCAGCAGAAGAAATAAGTGAAAAGTTATTGTCATAGCATCTTTAAGAAGACACACCCCCCCCCCCCCCCCCCCATCCTCTAAAAAAACTGACAATAATATGTAATAATAATAAAAATGTGTGTAATGTACAATATACGGTATATAGTGCAGGTGTGTGTAATGTACAATATAGTGTATATAGTGCAGGTGTGGGTAACGTACAATATAGTGTATATTTAGTGTGTAATTTACAATATAGTGTATATAGTGCAGGCGTGTGTAATGTACAATATAGTGTACATAGTGCAGGGATGTGTAATGTACAAAATAGTGTATATTTAGTGTGTAATGTACAATATAGTGTATATAGTGCAGGCGTGTGTAATATACAATATAGTGTATGAATCACTGACCCCCGAAGGAGCTGCTGATATTTTTATTGGGCCTGTACTCTGCTTTACACCCCCTATAACTTGTCTCAATCCCCTTGACACAGCTGTGGTGCAATAATGTGAAGCTGATAATAAAGGATAACCCCACAATGTACAATATAATAACAATATACCTTTGTTATTACCTCGGTATCCGATGTTTCACCTGCTAGAAAAGGAACCGTAACTTTACTTTAAAGTGGTATAAAAGCAATATTATAGTATTTGGTCTGTCACACAAACATAGTGCAACAGCCCAATAAGTACACACACTAATTAGTACACATCAATTTATATTACATGGTCTTTGGAAGTGTGTCTCCAAGTGGGACTAATGCCAGAATGGGAAATATCTTAATTCTGGGCACCTTCCCACTTCCAGTGCGCCCTTGAGACTACAAGAAGACAACGTTATTAAACACAGCACAAAATGCAATCCCTAGGGAGCTCCCCCTGCTTTAGAATGTAAACTCTCTATTAACAAAAATGGGATGCAAGGCCTTGCAATGAAAGAGGCAGTCTTTTCTTTGTCTTCTGTCTTCTGCTAGCTATTTATGAATTGTAATCCAATGCCTAAATAAACCAGGGGTTAGATAAAGCACAGTTACCAACAGTCCCGATTTTCCCGGGACAATCCCGATTTTGGGACCCTCGTCCCGGATGGAGGCTGTCCCGAATCGGGATTTTCCATAAGGAAAATCGGGAATGTTTTTTTTTTGTTTGTAGTGGAGAGAGGAAGGGGGCTCGATCCGTGCAGCCAATGAAGCGGCTGCACGGCCCCTCCCCTCTCCACTGAAGGAGAAGACAACGGCGGCGTGTCTTGCCAAAACTAAGTTCCCCTGCCCCGTACTGCGCAAGCGCTGCGCCTGCGCAGTACAGGGGGTCCATACTGTTCGGCAAACAGAACACCGGCCGGCCGCACCTGCACTGAGCGGGGGGTGAGGGGGGGCTGCATTGAGAGGGGGGTCTGCACTGAGGGGGCTGCACTAATTGAGGGGGGGCTGCACTGAGGGGGCTGCACTAATTGAGGGGGGGTCTGCATTAATAGAGGGGGGCTGCATTGAGGGGGGGATCTGCACTGATGGAGGGGGTCTGCACTGATGGAGGGGATCTGCACTGATGGAGGGGATCTGCACTGATGGAGGGGGTCTGCACTGAGGGGGTCTATACAGACTCTGCCGGGGGCACCTGATGCAAGGACAGACTCTGCCGGGGGCACCTGATGCAAGGACAGACTCTGCCGGGGGCACCTGATGCAAGGACAGACTCTGCCGGGGGCACCTGATGCAAGGACAGACTCTGGCGGGGGCACCTGATGCAAGGACAGACTCTGCCGGGGGCACCTGATGCAAGGACAGACTCTGCCGGGGGCACCTGATGCAAGGACAGACTCTGCTGGTGGCAGGCGACGTGGCTAGTGACACGCTCAGGGATCCCACTGATTCGGCATTATGGTGAGTTGAATGATTTAATTTTATATTACAATGTAATAATAGAAATAATGCGCTTCAATCATCCTAACACCATAACGACCATGGTGCCGGGATGATTGAAGCGTTAACACCAGGTGTTTGGAGTATCTTTATCTGCTGATTGTTAAACTTTCTAGAATACACATATTTCTATTGTGTAGGATCTGGGGCTGCTGTCCCGTCATTCCCCTCTCCCCCTTTCCTTCTCCCCCTTTCCCTCTCCATCCCTCTTTTATCTCAGACTCTAACCACACCCTCTTGAGCCACGCCCATTTAAGCTACGCCCACTTTTTACACGTAAGCCACGCCCATTTTTCGGCACTTTGCGCGCCACACTTGTCATTTTTTCTAGGCCACGCCTACAAATGAATGCTCCGTCTCCTAATTATTCTACGGCTCCGCCTACAGCCAAAAAAGTGTCCAACATATTTTTTTTGCAGTGTTGGCAACTATGGATAAAGTAGATGCTGAAGTTTATTCTTGGAGTGTAGTAACCTGTAACTGTCACCGATGCAATTAACTTTGTGTAACACAGTGCTATTAGTGCAGTGAAGGGTAGGCTTGAGGCCTATTTGAACTCAGACTCTAGTTCTCTCAATCCTCCTGTGTGGGACTACAGGTCCCAGCACACTGTGTCACAGTTCAGGTGTGTAAAAGTGCGTTAGGAAAACTCTGGGCAACAGCCCTCTCACCCAACCAGGTCTGTGTAGTAGGACAGCTCCGCTCCGCTGCACTCGGTCTTGCCTCCCGCCGGCCGGTGCCGTTACACCGCTCTGCAAGATGAACCGGGACCCTCTGCTGACTCCGACAGTCGTATCTGGATCCTTCTCAGCTCTGTCCCAGCGTCTTCCAGCTCACTGGTGTACAGCAGAGTCGCTGATGGTGCCGCTCCGCAGTAGGTGTAGACCGCGCTCTCTGGAACACCTCCGAACAGGTCCTCACAGGCAGGCCATGTGTCCAGAAGAGACCTAAGATGGCCGCGCGGAGTCCTTTTATAACTTACCCAGCATGCATTTCAGTACTGAGTGTTGCTGGGTAAAATCACTCGGCATTCTGGGTAGGTAGGTTAATGTGAAAAGTAATTAAACCGTCACTTCCTATCATATTTTCTCACATTCTTGAAAGAGTAAAATAAAAATAAAGTCCATTCACCAATTTGACCACTAGATGGTGCCACATACTAAATTATAATACTGTTCATAGACAAACATTGCATTATATAAGTAGGCAAAAATGCGGGTGCTACATGTATATAGTGCAGGAGTGTGTAATGTACAATATAGTGTATATTCATTGTGTAATGTACAATATAGTGCAGGCATGTGTAATGTACAATATAGTGTATATGTAGTGTGTAATATTTGATTGGGAACCTCCTAGTGTAATTTTGGGGGGTGGGGGGGGAGTAGTATGGGGGCCATAGGGGGGAGGAAGAAGGGGCTGACAGAGGAAGGAGGGGCTGACAGAGGAAGCAGGTGGCTGACAGAGAGAAAGGGTGGGCTGACAGAGGAAGGGGGGCTGTCAACAGAGGAAGGGGGGGTCGACAGAGAGGAAGGGGGTCGACAGAGAGGAGGGAGCTGCCATCATACCTTTGTGTTCCCACTGTGAGGAGGAGGTCTCGGGCTCCCCGGTCACCTCAATATCTTGTCTCCCACGGTCCCCAGCTTTGGTGGAGCAGGAAGAGGGTGAGGCTCCATGAACTGAGGAGCTCTTACACAGACAAGTGTAGGAGAGGAGCAGGAGCTACACCGACTAGAGACCTTGGTGCCGGCGGTCCGTGATATGGAGCCGCCGGCCACATAGTAAACACAGAGTTCTGGGCATAGGACGGGACAAACCGGGACACAGACAGAGGTGCTGGGTATATGTTGTGCCCAGGTTTCCAGGGGACAGAAACCCGGGCACAAGTTGCCAAACCTGTACTGTCCGGGTCAATCCCGTACGGGTGGCAACTCTAGTTGGTGTCAGCAGGTGGCAAAGAAATAGCAGTACACTGACCTTTCTAGCAAAGAGCTGGGCAGGGGGCATGTAAGCAGGAGGCCAAGGACCAGCAGTATAGCAAAGAGCTAGGAGGGGGGGTGTCAACAGGTGGCAGAGAAGCAGCAGTATACTGATCTTCCTAGTGAAGAGCTGGGCAGGTTGGCATGTCAGCAGGAGACAGAGAAACTGCTGTGCACTAATATCTTCCTAGTAAAAAGCTGGGCAGGTGGCAAGAAGCAGAGAAATACCAGTACATAGCTTTGTTTAGTGAAGAGGTGTGTGGAGGGGGGGCTTTAGCAGGAGGCAGGGAAAAAGCGGTACGCTGGTCTTCCCAGTGAGGAGCTGGGCAGGAGATGCATGTCAGCAGGGAGCAGAGAAGCAGTAGTAGACTGATCTTCCCAGTGGAAATCTATGCTGGGGGTTATGTTAGCAGGTGGCAGAGAAACAGCAGTACAGTGATCTTCCTAGCAAAGAGCTGGGCAGGGAGGCATGTAAGCATGAGGCAAAGAACCAGCAGTACACTGATTTTCTCAGTGAATAGCTGGGCATGTAAACAGGAGGCAGAGAAGCAGTAGTACACCTTTCTCCAAGCAAGAGCAGGGCATGGGGCTTTGCAAAGAAGCAAACTGACCACACGGGGTTGGATGTGTTTCCATGCCTAGCATGGTCAGTAGGGATGAGCCGAACACCCCCCGGTTCGGTTCGCAGCAGAACATGCAAACGGACCGAAAGTTCGCGCGAACATTCGAACACCAATAAAGTCTATGGGACCCGAACATGAAAAATCAAAAGTGCAAATTTTAAAGGCTAATATGCAAGTTAATGTCCTAAAAAGTGTTTGGGGACCCGGGTCCTGCCCCAGGGGACATGTATCAATGCAAAAAAAACTTTTAAAAACTGACTTTTTTTGGGAGCAGTGATTTTAATAATGCTTAAAGTGAAAAATAAAAGTGAAATATTCCTTTAAATATTGTACCTGGGGGGTGTCTATAGTATGCCTGTAAAGTGGCGCGTGTTTCCTGTGTTTAGATCAGTCCCTGCACAAAATGACATTTTTAAAGGAATAAAAGTAATTTAAAACTGTTTGCGGCTGTAATGTAATGTCGGGTCCCGCCAATATGAATGAAAATTGAGATAAACGGCACGGGTACCCCCCCCCCCCCCAAGCCCATTACCAGGCCCTTTGGGTCTTGTATGGATATTAAGGGTACCGTACCCAATTTAAAAAAAGAAAAGGCGTGGGACCCCCAGGCCCTATATACTCTGAACAGCAGTATACAGGCGGTCCCCAGGTTACAAACAAGACAGGTACTGTAAGTTTGTTCTTAAGTTGAATCTGTTTGTAATTTGGAACAGGTATATTTTGTAAGTGTAGCTCCAGCCAAAAAATCTATTTTTAAGCTTTTTGGATAACATAGGGAAGGGTTATTACCCCTGTAACATTTGTTTTGCTGTCTGTGCCCCTGTTCAGAAGATTTCACCTCACTTTCTATCCCAATGACAATTGGATTTTGAAAATTTGGGGTTACAGGAGAGAATTTCCCTTCCTAGGGGTAGATTTCCTCTCATTTGTAAGTCGGATGTTTGAAAGTAGGGGACCGCCTATATATACTATATATGGTGGGCGCTGGAACGGGCCCTGCTGTGAAATATTATATCAAGTTAAACAGGGGCAGAAAAGTTGGGCCTTAGGCACTGGTGGTGGTACCACAACACTGCAATCCCTCACAGATACTCTAGTTGAGCGCAAGAACTAGCCCTGCTGCGAAATATTACAGCAAAAATTATAATTATACACCGCTGATAAACAGAGGCAGAAAAATTGGGCCTTAGGCACTGGTGGTGGTGCTCTGAAACAAAAATGTTCTTAGAAGCTATCAACATGAACATTGAGGAGGAATAGGATAGTCACTCACCATAGGCAGTCTTCAAGGGATCTCACATTCATTGAAAAATTCATAGGTTACATCAGCATCAGGTGCTTGGTAGCTGGTGATCCAAGACTGATTCATTTTTATGAAAGTGAGCCGATCAACTGAGTCTGTGGACAAGCGCACTCTGATCGGTTACAAAGCCTCCAGCAGCACTGAATGTGCGTTCAGAAAGAACGCTGGAGGCAGGACAGGCCAGTAGCTAAATTGCATATTGTGCAAGCTCTGGCCAGTGATCCCTCCTCAAGACCCAGTAACCCAGTGTATTTTTGGTTGGAAAGGTCTCCAAGTCTGATCTTGCCCCTAGGTATTCCTGCACCATGTAAATCAGACGCTGGCGATGGTTGCTGGAACCGATCAGACCTTGGGGCTGCGCACTAAAGAATTGTCTGAACGCAACGGTCAGATGGCTACCTTCTCCACTGCTCCTTCTGTGACTGACCGAAGCCTCAGCAACACGTTGTCCAGGAGGACCAGGGAATTGTAACCTTTCAGGCTCTGGAAACACATTGCACAAACCTTTCTGCAAGGCCTCCTGAAGATGTTTCATCCTCTGCTCCCTCTGCGAAGGCTGGATAAGTTCCGCAACCTTACCCTTGTAACGTGGATCAAGAAGGGTTGCCAGCGAGTAATGATCCCTCTCCTTGATACCACGAATTCGAGGGTCCTTCTCCCAGGCTTTGCAGGATCAGGGAGGCCATGCAGCGAAGGTTTGCTGAGGCATTTGATCCGGAGTCTTCTGGGTCACTAAGGATGACATGATCCACAGCCACCTCCTCCCAGCCACATACAAGTCCATGGGTTTCTGGGGACTGAAAACGATCCCTTGAAGACTGCTGCTGATGCTGAGTGCTAGGCTCCACCTCATGTGTGATCGGCGGGCCCGCAGGAATACTGTCTGGATAAAGGGGGCCTTGAGAGGTAAGGAAGTCCTCCTCTTCCTCTCTGTTCTGCCTCAAGTGCCCTGTCCATTATTCCACGCAGCGTGTGCTCCAACAGGTGGACAAGGAGTACAGTGTCACTGATGCATGCACTGTCACTGCTCACCATCCTCGTGGCCTCCTTAAATGGTGACAGGACAGTGCATGCATCCCTGATCATGGCCCACTGGCGTGGGGAAAAAAAAACAAGCTCCCCTGACCCTGTCCTGGAGCCATACTCACACAGATACTCATTGATGGCCCTCTGCTGCATGTGCAGCCACTGCAGCATTGCCAACGTTGAGTTCCACCTGGTGGGCATGTCACAAATGAGGCAGTTCTTGGGCAGGTTTCATTCCTTTTGAAGGTCAGCCAGCCGAGCACTGGCATTATATGACCGGCAGAAATGCCCACAGACTTTCCTGGTCTGCCTCAGGAGATCCTGTAAGCCCGGGTACCTGCACAAGAACTGCTGCACCACCAAATTAAGGACGTGAGCCAAACAGGGAACATAGGTCAAGTGTTCCTGTCGGAGGGCGGAGAGGAGGTTGGTGCCATTGTCACAAACAACCATTCCTGGCTGAAGCTGGTGTGGCATCAACCACCTTGAGTCTGCCCCTGCAGAGCTGACAATCTCTGCCCCAGTGTGGCCCCTAAGCAGACCAACTCAAGCACCGCATGCCATCTTTTTGCCTGAGTGCTTGCATAGCCCCTTGAATGCCTAGGGAGAACCGCTGGTTCCGAGGACAAATCTGCAGAGGAAGAGGCCATAGAGGAAGAAGAACCTTGTCCTGCATCCTTCCCAGCTGCCAGCAGAGTTACCCAGTGCGCCGTGAAAGAAAGGTAACCTCCCTGTCCATGCCTGCTGGACCATGAGTCAGTGGTAATATGCACCTCCTGCTGACCGCCCTGTCCAACGAGGCCAAGACATTGCCTTCCACATGCGGGTAGAGAGCCAGAATGGCCTTCTGTGAAAAGAAAAAGCGTTTAGGAACCTGCCACATTCCACAAATTCACAAAAGGCCAATGTTCGAGTTGAACTCATGTTCGACCCGAACAGAAAGCTCATCCCTAATGGTCACTTTGAAATAGGAAAGGAAGGATAGCCAGATATTTCTTATAAAGGAAGCAATGCATAGAGAACAGGATCATTTTAACACAATTATATGATAGAACAGACACATGAAATATGAAGTGTTGGGGTAACATACACTTTAAATGATTTGCAAACCATAAACATCTTCAAAAATGCAAGTCTCTCTATCCATTGTCTAAGTTGTGGAGGATTCTCAATTGAACAGTTGCAAACAGTCTCTTGCCAACTTAATGGTGGGGTCGGGGATGGCAACAGGCTTGTCTTTAGTATCTACAGAAGTGACCCTATATACAATGTCCTTTTTCCAAGGTTTGCAGAACACAACCTTTTCGGCCTACTGTTGTATCTGCTGTCAGTAGCTGTATTAGCTACTATTATGTCATTATGTGAAGAAACAATGCAGCGCTTATAATGATTAATCTCAGAAAAAACTGAGAAAAAATATATAGGACAGTGTACATATACACATATACAGATAAAACACAGTGCACATATATAGTAGATCGTGAAATAAAAATGATGATAAACCAAATTTAATATTCAATATATGCTAATAATGAGACATATAAGATATAAGCAAAGTCCAAGAATAATGTCCAATAAATGAATCACTAATGATTGAAGCAAAACTGTGAAAGTGAGCCAAACAATATAAGAATAAAAATATCCAAAACTCGATTCGAAGTGGTTGAAAAGTGAACTGAGCATCAATGTGGTATATAGCAACAAAACATGCCAGAGCTTGTTGGTATGTGATCCATAGGGATGAGCTTTTCTTCGAACATCAGCTGTTCGATCGTTCATCAAATTGCGAACGATATGGGCCAAATTCGTGTGGCGCGTCACGGCCCATAATTCACTGCAGCATCGCAGTACATTGCTGGCTGATGATTGGCCAAGCATGCACTATGACCCGCATGCTTGGCCAATCACAGCGCCGTCGGTAGAGAGAGCTGTAATTGGCCAAAGCCAGGGTGGCTTTGGCCAATTATGGCTCAGGCGGTTTAGAACACGCCCCACACTATATAAGGCCGCCTGCACTGTGCTTAGATAGACAGAGAGACAGTGTCATTTCATTTGAGTTAGCTAGATTAGGCAGGACAGTCAGTCAGTTAGCTGCACTTACAGTGTATTGTGTATATATATATATGCATCCCAGATGTTGTATATATATATATATATATATATATATATATATATATATATATATATATACACTGTGTTCAGTTTAGCTAGATCCGTTCCTGTTATCTTCCTACTGACAGGCAGGCTTGTCTTGTTACAGTATTTACAGCTACCTGAAGAAAATTGCTGGTGTTCTTTTGATCCTATTAGTACCACAGTCAGGCAGCTAGATTATTTACATTTAGTGTAGTGTGTCCTCCTCACAGTCTTCAGTTAAAGCTACAAGTTAGTTTAGTGTGACCTCTGCACAGTGTTCAGCTAAAACTACAAGTTAGTGTAGTGCACAGTGTTCAGCTAAAGCTACAAGTTAGGGTAATGCGTCCTCCTCACAGTGTTCAGCTAAAGCTACAAGTTAGTTTAGTGTGACCTCTGCACAGTGTTCAGCTAAAGCTACAAGTTAGGGTAGTGCGTCCTCCTCAAAGTGTTCAGCTAAAAGTACAAGTTAGTGTAGTGCGACCTCTGCACAGTGTTCAGCTAAAGCTACAAGTTAAGGTAGTGCGTCCTCCTCACAGTGTTCAGCTAAAGCTACAAGTTAGTGTAGTGCGTCCTCCCCACAGTGTTCAGCTAAAACTACAAGTTAGTGTAGTGAGACCTCTACACAGTGTTCAGCTAAAGCTACAAGTTAGCGTAGTGCCTCCTCCTCACAGTGTTCAGCTAAAACTACAAGTTAGTGTAGTGCGACCTCTGCACAGTGTTCAGCTAAAGCTACAAGTTAGGGTAGTGCGTCCTCCTCACAGTGTTCAGCTAAAGCTACAAGTTAGTGTAGTGCATCCTCCCCACAGTGTTCAGCTAAAACTACAAGTTAGTGTAGTGAGATCTCTGCACAGTGTTCAGCTAAAGCTACAAGTTAGTGTAGTGCGTCCTCCTCACAGTGTTCAGCTAAAGCTACAAGTTAGTTTAGTGTGACCTTTGCACAGTGTTCAGCTAAAGCTACAAGTTAGGGTAGTGCGTCCTCCTCACAGTGTTCAGCTAAAGCTACAAGTTAGTGCTGTGCGTCCTCCTCACAGTGATCAGCTAAAACTACAAGTTAGTGTAGTGCGACCTCTGCACAGTGTTCAGCTAAAGCTACAAGTTAGTGTAGTGCGTCCTCCTCACAGTGTTCAGCTAAACCTACAAGTTATTTTTTTGCGAGCTCTGCACAGTGTTCAGCTAAAGCTACCTGCAGAAGGTTGGTGGTGTTTTCCTGATCCTATCACTAACGCAGGCAGCTAAATAAGCTACAAGTTATTTTTTGGCGAACTCTGCACAGTGTTCACCTAAAGCTACCTGTAGAAGGTTGGTGGTGTTTTCCTGATCCTATCACTACCGCAGGCAGCTAAATAAGCTACAAGTTAGTGTAGTGCGAGCTCTGCACAGTGTTCACCTAAAGCTACCTGTAGAAGGTTGGTGGTGTTTTCCTGATCCTATCACTACCGCAGGCAGCTAAATAAGCTACAAGTTAGTGTAGTGCGAGCTCTGCACAGTGTTCACCTAAAGCTACCTGTAGAAGGTTGGTGGTGTTTTCCTGATCTTATCACTACCGCAGGCAGCTAAATAAGCTACAAGTTATTTTTTGGCGAGCTCTGCACAGTGTTCACCTAAAGCTACCTGTAGAAGGTTGGTGCTGTTTTCCTGATCCTATCACTACCGCAGGCAGCTAAATAAGCTACAAGTTAGTGTAGTGCGAGCTCTGCACAGTGTTCAGCTAAAGCTACCTGTAGAAGGTTGGTGGTGTTTTCCTGATCCTATCACTACCGCAGGCAGCTAAATAAGCTACAAGTTATTTTTTGGCAAGCTCTGCACAGTGTTCAGCTAAAGCTACCTGTAGAAGGTTGGTGGTGTTTTCCTGATCCTATCACTACCGCAGGCAGCTAAATAAGCTAAAAGTTATTTTTTGGTGAGCTCTGCACAGTGTTCAGCTAAAGCTACCTGTAGAAGGTTGGTGGTGTTTTCCTGATCCTATCACTACCGCAGGCAGCTAAATAAGCTACAAGTTATTTTTTGGCGAGCTCTGCACAGTGTTCACCTAAAGCTACCTGTAGAAGGTTGGTGGTGTTTTCCTGATCCTATCACTACAGCAGGCAGCTAAATAAACTACAAGTTAGTGTAGTGCGAGCTCTGCACAGTGTTCACCTAAAGCTACCTGTAGAAGGTTGGTGGAGTTTTCCTGATCTTATCACTACCGCAGGCAGCTAAATAAGCTACAAGTTATTTTTTGGCGAGCTCTGCACAGTGTTCACCTAAAACTACCTGTAGAAGGTTGGTGGTGTTTTCCTGATCCTATCACTACAGCAGGCAGCTAAATAAGCTACAAGTTAGTGTAGTGCGAGCCCTGCACAGTGTTCACCTAAAGCTACCTGTAGAAGGTTGGTGGTGTTTTCCTGATCCTATCACTACCGCAGGCAGCTAAATAAGCTACAAGTTATTTTTTGGCGAGCTCTGCACAGTGTTCAGCTAAAGATACCTGTAGAAGGTTGGTGGTGTTCTCATACTACAGGCAGGCAGTTGATTTTTCTAGCTGCAGTATCAGTATATATATATATATATATATATATATATATATATATATATATATATATATATATCCCAGCTTAGTGCAGCTACAGGCCATTAGTATGTCTGGAAGGCCAACAAGGAGAGGCAGACAGTCACAAGCCAATAAAAGAGGGCAAGCAGGCTCTGTGTCTAGAGGCAACAGTGCTGGTCGTGGAGACGGTGCATACTCATCAGCCCGTGGCCGTGGGACACGCTTGGCCTTTTTTTCAGCAGCTGGCCGTGTTGAGCCGCAACATGCGGAAGACTTGGTCGAGTGGATGACCAAGCCGTCCTCATCCTCCTCATCCTCTCTCACCCATGCTCAGGGTACTTTGTCTGGCAAAGCAGCGGCCTCTTCCCTCGGCTCAATGTCATCAGTGACTCCTTCCCTAGCCCCACCATGTCCTCCTGAGGAGTCCCTCGAACTGTTTGACCACAGTGTTGGGTACATGCTTCAGGAGGATGCCCAGCGTTTGGAAGGCTCTGATGATGATACTGAGCTAGATGAAGGCAGTAACATGAGCACGGACAGAGGGGGTGCCCAAGAAGGACAGCAATCTGGCAGTCATGCTCCCCCTGCTGCAACATACTGCCAGGTTTGCTCCAGTGATGAGGAGGGAGAGGATGATGAGGTCACTGACTCAACGTGGGTGCCTGATAGGAGAGAGGAGGAGGAGGCACATCACCAACGAGGCAGGATGCCCTCCAGGGGCCAGCCTAAGGGCAGCACACTGACTGCATCACACCCCAAAGCTCCGCATGTGCAGGGCGCTGCAGTCTCTGCGCATTATTCAAAAAGTTCTTTGGTGTGGGCCTTTTTTGAGACGAGTGCATCAGATCGCACCAGTGCTATTTGCAACATATGTCTCAAGCGTATCTCACGTGGCCAAAACATCTCCCGCTTGGGCACCACATGCTTGACCAGACATATGTTGACCTGCCATGCAGTTCGTTGGCAAGCGTATCTAAAAGACCCACACCAAAGAACAAAGAGGACCTCTCCTTGCTCCTTATCAGCTGAGATCTCCAACCCCACTATACCTTCAGTCCTCTCTGAGACCTGCACTGAGAGGAATGTAGGTGTAGAATTAGGTGTGTCACAGCCAAGTACTTGTGGGCAATCTGCTTTCGGTACACCGACGTCAGATTGTACCAGGCAAATTTCCCTGCCCCAGCTGCTGCACCGCTGAAAGAAGTTCGCTCCCAGCCATCCACATGCCCAGCGGTTGAATGCTAGCTTGGCAAAATTGGTAGCACCTCAACTGCTGCCTTTTCAGTTGGTAGACTCTGCCCCCTTCCGTGAGTTTGTGGAATGTGCAGTTCCTCAGTGGCAGGTACCCAAACGCCACTTTTTCTCACGGAAGGCGATTCCGGCTCTCTACCAGCATGTGGAAGGCAATGCCCATGCCTCGCTGGACAGGGCGGTCAGCGGTAAGGTGCATATTACCGCTGACTCATGGTCCAGCAGGCATGGACAGGGACGTCACCTAAGTTTCACCGAACATTGGGTGACTGGCAGCTGGGAAGGATGCAGGACAAGGTGCAGTAGTGTTGGAGGTTGTTCTGCCATCACACCTCCAAAATGTTAATGATTGTGACACACCTCTCTCCTCCACCCCCTCCTCTTCTTCTTCCTCCATGGCCTCTTCCTGTGCTTTGTCCTTGGAACCAGCTGTGCTCCGTAGGCTTTCAAGGGGCTACGCAAGTACGCAGGCCAAAAGATGCAATGTGGTGCTTGAGCTGGTGTGCTTGGGGGACAGGAGCAACACTGGGGCAGAGGTTCTGTCAGCCCTGCAGGGGCAGGTTCAGAGGTGGTTAACGCCATGCCAACTTAAGGCAGGAATGGTGGTTTGCGACAATGGCACCAACCTCCTCTCTGCCCTCCGACAGGGACAAATGACCCATTTGCCCTGTTTGGCTCACGTCCTTAACTTGGTGGTGCAGCGGTTCTTGGGCAGGTACCCGGGCTTACAGGATGTCCTGAGGCAGGCCAGGAAAGTCTGTGTGCATTTCCGCCGGTCATATAATGCCAGTGCTCGGCTGACGGACCTCCAAAAGGAGTTTAACCTGCCCAAGAACCGCCTAATCTGTGACATGCCGACCAGGTGGAACTCAACGTTGGCCATGCTGCAGCGGCTGCACACGCAGCAGAGGGCCATCAATGAGTACCTGTGCGACTATGGCACCAGGACAGGGTCAGGGGAGCTTGTTTTTTTTTCCCCACGCCAGTGGGCCATGATCAGGGATGCATGCACTGTCCTGTCACCATTTGAGGAGGCCACGAGGATGGTGAGCAGTGACAGTGCATGCATTAGTGACACTATCCCCCTTGTCCACCTGTTGGAGCACACGCTGCGTGGAATAATGGACAGGGCACTTGAGGCAGAACAGAGGCAGGAAGAGGAGGACTTCCTTAGCTCTCAAGGCCCCCTTTATCCAGACAGTGTTCCTGCACGCCCGCCGATCACACAGGAAGAGGACGAGGTGGAGGAGGAGGATTGTGTCAGTATGGAGGTGGAGCCTGGCACTCAGCATTAGCAGCAGTCTTTAAGGGATCAGTCCCAAGAAACACATGGACTTGTACGTGGCTGGGAGGAGGTGGCTGCGGACCATGTCGTCCTTAGTGACCCAGAGGACTCCGGACCGAATGCCTCAGCAAACCTACGCTGCATGGCCTCCCTGATCCTGCAAAGCCTGCGTAAGGATCCTCGTATTCGTGGTATCAAGGAGAAGGACCAATACTGGCTGGCAACCCTCCTTGATCCATGTTACAAGGGTAAGGTTGCGGACCTTATCTTGCCGTCGCAGAGGGAGCAGAGGATGAAACATCTCCGGGAGGCCTTGCAGAAAGGTCTGTGCAATGCGTTCCCAGAGACTGGGAGGTTACAAACTCCTGTTTCTGAACAACGTGTTGTTGAGGCTTCGGTCAGTCAAAGAAGGAGCGGTGGAAAAGGTGGCCGTCTGACCGATGCGTTCAGACAATTTTTTAGTCCGCAGTCCCAAGGTATTCCAGCAACCATCGCCAGCGTCTGTTTTACATGGTGCAGGAATACCTAGGGGCAATATCTGACTTGGACACCTTTCCCACCGAAAATCCTCTGGGTTACTGGGTCTTGAGGATGGATCACTGGCCAGAGCTTGCACAGTATGCAATTGAGCTACTGGCCTGTCCTGCATCCAGCGTTCTTTCAGAATGCACATTTAGTGCTGCTGGAGGCTTTGTAACCGATCACAGGGTGCGTCTGTCCACCGACTCGGTCGATCGACTGACCTTCATAAAAAATGAATCAGTCTTGGATCACCACCAGCTACCAAGCACCTGATGCTGATGTAACCGAATAATTTTTTTTGAAATCTCAGATCCCTTCAAAGACTGCCTATGCTGATGCTGAGTGACTATCCTGAGTAATTATCCTCTTCCTCCTCAACTGATAGCTTGTAAGAACATTTTTGGCTCTGGGTGCCGCCACCAGTGCCTAAGGCCCAATTTTTCAGCCCCTGTTTAACAGGGGAGTGTAATTACAATTTTTGATGCAATACTTTGCAGCAGGGCTCGTTCCTGCGTTCCAACTAGAGTTTCTGTGAGGGGTTGCAGTGTTGTGGCACCAGCACCAGTGCCTAAGGCCCAATTTTTCAGCCCCCGTTTAACAGGGGCGTGTAATTACAATTTTTGATGCAATACTTTGCAGCAGGGCTCGTTCCTGCGTTCCAACTAGAGTTTCTGTGAGGGGTTGCAGTATTGTGGCACCAGCACCAGTGCCTAAGGCCCAATTTTTCAGCCCCTGTTTAACAGGGGCGTGTAATTACAATTTTTGATGCAATACTTTGCAGCAGGGCTCGTTCCTGCTTTCCAACTAGAGTATCTGTGAGGGGTTGCAGTGTTGTGGCACCAGCACCAGTGCCTAAGGCCCAATTTTTCAGCCCCTGTTTAACAGGGGCGTGTAATTACAATTTTTGATGCAATACTTTGCAGCAGGGCACGTTCCTGCGTTCCAACTAGAGTATCTGTGAGGGGTTGCAGTGTTGTGGCACCAGCACCAGTGCCTAACGCCCAATTTTTCAGCCCCTGTTTAACAGGGGCGTGTAATTACAATTTTTGATGCAATACTTTGCAGCAGGGCACGTTCCTGCGTTCCAACTAGAGTATCTGTGAGGGGTTGCAGTGTTGTGGCACCAGCACCAGTGCCTAAGGCCCAATTTTTCAGCCCCTGTTCAACAGGGGCATGTAATTACAATTCTTGAGCTAATATTTCACAGCAGGGCCCGTTTCTGCGCCCACCAAGAACGAGTGAGGACTTGCAGTGTTGTGGCACCAGCACCACCACCACCACCAAAGGCCCAATTTTTCAGCCCCTGTTAAACAGGGGCATGTAATTACAATTCTTGATCTAATATTTCACAGCAGGGCCCGTTTCTGCGCCCACCAAGAGCGAGTGAGGACTTACAGTGTTGTGGCACCAGCACCACCACCAAAGGCCCAATTTTTCTGCCCCTGTTCAACAGGGGCATGTAATTACAATTCTTGATCTAATATTTCACAGCAGGGCCCGTTTCTGCGCCCACCAAGAGTGAGTGAGGACTTACAGTGTTGTGGTACCAGCACCACCACCAAAGGCCCAATTTTTCTGCCCCTGTTCAACAGGGGCATGTAATTACAATTTTTGATCTAATATTTCACAGCGGGGCCCTGTGAGGGCTTACAGTGTTGTGGCCACAACAACACCTAAGGCCCAAATTTCTGCTGAGTATATAGGGCAGGCCCCTACTTTCAAACATCTAACTTACAAACGACTCCTACTTGCAAACGGAAGGAGACAACAGGAAGTGAGATGAAATCTACCCCTAGGATGGGAAATTCTCTCCTGTAAGAGTTAATATTGGAAAAACATTTCTCCTTTCCACTGATGCTTTATCACCAATCCTTGTTTCACAAAAAACCCCACATTTTCAAAAAAAAAATTGGGACAAAAAGTGAGGTGAAATCTTCTGAAGAGGAGCACAGACAGCAAAACAAATGTCACAGGGGTGATAACCCTTCCCTATGTTTTCCAAAAAGCTTAAAAAAGATTTTTTGGCTGGAGCTAAACACGTTAAAAATGTACCAGTTCAAAATTACAAACAGATTCTACTTAACAACAAACCTACAGTCCCTGTCTTGTTTGCACCGCCTGTATACTGCTGTTCAGAGTATATAGGGCCTGGTGGCCCCACACCTTTCCTTTTTTTAATTTGGGTGCGGGGTTCCCCTTAATATCAATAGAAGACCCAAAGGGCCTGGTAATGGACTGGGGGGTAACCATGCTGTTTGTCTCACTGATTTTCATCCATATTGCCAAGACCCGACATTACATTAAAGCCGCAAGCAGTTTTAAATTACTTTTTTTCCTTTAAAAAAGATATTTTGTGCAGGGACTGTTCTAAGCACAGGAAACACGCGCCACTTTACAGGCATACTATAGACACCCCCCAGGTACGATATTTAAAGGAATATTTCACTTTTTTTTTTTTTTTTTTACTTTAAGTATCATTATCCACTTCAGCCCCGGAAGAATTTACCCCCTTCCTGACCAGAGCGTTTTTTGCGATTCGGCACTGCGTGTCGCTTTAACTGATAATTGCGCGGTCGTGCGACGTGGCTCCCAAACAAAATTGACGTTCTTTTTTTCCCACAAATAGAGCTTTCTTTTGGTGGTATTTAATCACCTCTGCGATTTTTATTTTTTGTGCTATAAACAAAATAAGAGCGACAATTTTGAAAAAAACACATTATTTCTTACATTTTGCTATAATAAATATCCCCCAAAAATATATAAAAAAACATTTTTTTTCCTCAGTTTAGGCCGATAGGTATTCTTCTACATATTTTTGGTAAAAAAAAATCGCAATAAGCATTTATTGATTGGTTTGCACAAAAGTTATAGCGTTTACTAAATAGGGGATAGTTTTATGGCATTTTTATTAATATTTTTTTTTTACTAGTAATGGCGGCGATCAGCGATTTTTATTGTGACTGCGACGTTATGGTGGACATGTCGGACATTTTTGACACATTTTTGGGACCATTGTCATTTATACAGTGATCAGTGCGATTAAAAATGCACTGATTACTGTGTAAATGACACTGGCAGTGAAGGGGTTAACCACTAGGGGGCAGGGAGGGGTTAATCAGTACTAGGGGAGTGTTTTCTAACTGTAGGGGGGAGGGGCTGTATGTGTCACTAGACTGATCACTGCTCCCAATGACAGGTAGCAGTGATCAGTGACACTGGTCACTAGGCAGAACAGGGAGATGCTGTTTACATCAGCATCTCCCCGTTCGTCCTCTCCGTGAGGCGATCGCTGGTATCCCCGCGGTGATCGAGTCCACGGGACCCGCGACCCGACTCACGGAGCTTCCGGCCAGCGCGCGCGCGCCGCCGGCGGCGCGCACGCAATGGCACGGTGGGGAATTCAAATGAACGTACAGGTACGCCCATTTGCCCAGCCGTGCCATTCTGCCGACGTACATCGTCGTGCGCCGGTCGGGAACTGGTTAAAATCACTGCTCCCGAAAAAACGTCAGTTTTTACAACTTTTTGCATTGATACATGTCCCCTGGGGCAGGACCCAGGTCCCCAAACCCTTTTTAGGACAATACCATGAAAATTAGCCTTTAAAATGAGCACTTTTGATTTCGAACGTTCGAGTCCCATAGACATCAATGGGGTTCTAACGTTCGTGCGAATTTTCGGTCCATTCGCAGGTTCTGGTGCAAACCTAACCGGGGGGTTGTTCGGCTCATCCCTAGTGATCCACCACGAGAGAGTCAAAAGATTTACCGGAGAGATTGAACCCAAGTAGGTATACACCCAATGGGTCAATCAAGCTTGTGGGGCAATACACCCAGAGAAAGCTGCCATGGCAGGCACGACCTCCAGCCAGAAGACCAACTCGGACAATGAACCTCAATGGGGTGGGTATTAGACAGGAAACCGAATGGATAGATTCACCAATATAATATATTTGCAGAGAGAAATGGAAAGTAGGCACATAGCGTAATTCCGTTTTGAAATTGGAAAATATTTATTTATAAAAAAAGGAAATACACTCACATTTTAGTAGATAAAAAAGCGCTTGAAATAGAAAGCAGTGACTTCAGCAGAGCATCCCATTATTAGGTCATTAACATTATGTAGTTCAGATTATTAACATTATTGTATGTCATTACTATTATGCCATTTAGCTACTATTGTAGATTTCATTCACAAATTGGGCATCATTCGCACTGGCAGTGACATATACAGTATGTGTTTATATGTCTTTATAGGACATTCCTAAAGGCATATAAATGCATGTACTTACTTTAAATGGTGTCATTTACACTATGGGGGCTATTTACGAAAGGCAAATCCACTCTGCACTACAAGTGCAAACTACAATTACAAAGTGCACTTGAAATTGTACTGAAAGTGCACTTGGAAGTGCAGTCGCTGTAAATCTGAGGGGTAGATCTGAAATGAGGGGAAGCTCTGCTGATTTTATCATCCAGTCATGTGCAAGCTAAAATGCTGTTTTTATTTTCCTTGCATGTCCCCCTCGGATCTGCACTTCCAAGTGCACTTTCAGTGCAATTTCAAGTTCACTTTGCACTTGTAGTTTGCACTTGCAGTGCAAAGTGGATTTGCCTTTTGTAAATAACCCCCTATGTGTTTAGGTATATTTGGGTTATATGCGTTTAGAGAGAACAGAAATCTGAGTATCCAGATACAGATTAGATACTCTTAACACATGTACCCATACATAGAAATAGAGGAGAACCTTACTGTTCTGCATAAAAAAAAAAAAACAATGTTTTTAAAGTACATTTAGCCCATAATTACCCATTAGTGAACCTTAATAAATTTATATTAACTTCTTCCCTTAACTTTTTTGCTGAATTCCTGCTGGATTCATTCTTTACCATTTGTTTACCAACACAGGGCTCTGGGTTGTGATTGTATACAGCAGATCCCAGCCATTGGCTGGGATTGCTGATGGGGGGGCACGCATTTGCGAGCCCTAAACCCACAAGCAGGCATGGACATGAAGGTACATAACTTTGCTTGTGCGGGCCGCCTGTCCACAGTACATTGTGGCCCGGGAGCTCTGCAAATGGTTAAATGAGAAGAAGAAAAGGTTTACAACCACTTTAAATCACCCATCCATGCTGAACTGCATAGATGGATGAATCTGCAGTGCCAGCTATTGTATTGTGAGAGCTGGTGTTCTGCCGAGAAAGGTCCCACCGGCGGATAATGACACCCCTGTACTGCGCAGGCGCAGCGCTTGCGCAGTATAAACCACAACAGAACTGTCGAAAATAACCGAAGCTGAACAGCTGTGAGTGAGCTGTACACGGCGCCAGAGCAATGACTACGACATTGTGCCAGACGCTGCTGCACACTCCCGATGCTCGTGCTACTCTGCAAGGGGCGGGTGTATTAGTGTTATATCGTGTAAGGGGCGGATGGCTACAGAACAGGGCGAATTTTAAATTAATGGGCAGAGCTGTTTGCGGGGCGTGTGTAAAGAAATGAAGGGCGGGTTTTGCACCTATTTAAGTAACTAACACAATGAATTTATAACCACCCCTAAGTTATCAGCTTACACGATATAAGAGTAATACACCCGCCCCTTGCAGAGTAGCACGAGCATCGGGAGCCTGCGGCATCGTCTGGCACAATGTCGTGTTCATTGCACAGGCGCGCGGTGTACAGCTGACTCACAGCTATTTATGTTCGGCTATTTTTGGCGGCTCTGTAGTGAGTGTTTTGTACTGCGCAAGCTCTGCGCCTGCGCAGTACAGGGGGGCATTATCCGCTGGGGGACCTTTTTCGGCAGGACACCGGCACCCACAGGTGTGAAAATACCTGAGCAGTGCCACTGTCTGATTGGATGCACTCCACTGATCAGATACAATGCAATGCAGACACCTGTGGGGGGAAAAAATGCACATTTGCATTCCTGCAAAACCTGTGCATGTGTGTATTTTTTTTTTTTAACATGAACTTAGCCTTCAACTCTCACTCAGATTCTCTTAGTCTGTTCACATAGAGTTACCTCTATCTCTTGAGACACTTTCACTCAGCCTAGCATGCTCCCCCCAATGGAGACTACAAGTGGCTGGCTAGGCTGATGTACATTACACAAATATGTTCCACTGTAGTCACCATCAGGAAACCCACCCTGAGAAATGATACTTTACATTTACCTTATAACTGAATTTCAGTTCAAAGCCTTTTGCAACAACTGTGCAAACTTTGACTCCCACACCGCACAAAACAAGAAGTAGGGGGTTAAAGGTACGTCAACTGTTTCATGACTGAAGATTCAAAGTCTTTTTAAACCACATTAGCCTGAGAAAATAAGGCTTAAGAAACAATATGCCATTTCTGATGCAATGGTTGTGGTCTTCTTGTTCTGCTATTGTCACTTACTAACTTTATTCTAGGTAAAAAGAATTTTTGATCATGACAGCAATCAGCATTAAATCCACAGTAACTAGCCCCTATGAACATTTTATTTATTTTGTAAAGAAAGCATAAAGTGTGTTTCCACTTTTGCAGTCAATCAAACACCTACTTTATATATGTCCCCATTCACAAAGCATAACTTATAAAAAATATTTAAAATTTTCAGCTTACCTTTTTTAGGTGTTTTATTCTGGACCCTCCAGCAAGGAAAAACCTAGGTACCTCTATTTGTTTATGAGCCACCTACAATTCTACTTCCTCTTCCTTCCTCCGCCGGGATCTCCCAAGTTTCTGTCCTTGGACCTCTCCTATTTTCAATCTACACCTCCTCCTTGGGTCAGCTGTTAGCCTCCCATGGCTTCCAATATAACGTATACGCTGATGACATTCAAATCCATCTCTCCACCCCTCAGCTTACTCCATCAGTCTCCTCACGTATCACTAACTTACTAACAGACATGTCTGTATGGATGTCACACCACTTCCTCAAACTCAACTTATCCAAAACCGAGCTCATAATATTTCCTCCCCCACGTGCCTCTTCCCCTGACTTCTCTGTCAAGAGCAATGGCACAACCATCCACCCATCCCCACATGCCAGGGTGCTAAGTGTTATCCAGGATTCTGAACTCTCCTGGCCCCGCATCCAATCCCTTTCCAAAGCTTGCCGCCTCAACCTCTGCAACATCTCCAAACTATGTCCCTTTCTAACCAATGACACTACAAAGCACCTGATTCACTCCCTGGTTATCTCTCGCCTCGACTACTGCAACTCCCTCCTCATTGGCTTACCTTTAAATAGGCTATCCCCCCTTCAGTCCATCATAAATGCTGCTGCCAGACTCATCCACCTTACAAATTGCTCACTGTCTGCTACCCCTATCTGCCAATCCCTCCATTGGCTGCCACTCACCCAAGAACTAAATTCAAAATACTAACAATAACTTGCGGGGGGGGGTCCAAGATGGAGACGGGAGAGGACGCTCAGTAACAGAGCTCCTGGAGTCCGGCCACGAATCCTGCCTTTATCCCAGTGCCTGGGCTGCAATTTGTGGTGGAAACACTCCGGGGACACAGCGGGGACTCCGGGCCATGCCCAGTGGTAAATTCAGGAGGTCAAAGTCAGCAGCGGCTCCACTGGACAGGGCCAAGACCAGAGGCCAGGCCGCCATCACTGCCCACATGGCGTCCCAGATAGAGACCGCGGACTCCCCTCTTGCATCGGCGGCAGACCTCACGCCTGGCATGCAAACAATCGCCACAGGCCAGGCAGCGCTGATGGACAAGATCGATCACCTGCAGACGAATGTGGACTTCATCCGCCGGGACCTAGACTCCTTCCGCGGCCGAGGTGGAGCAACAGGTGTCGGCAACGGAAGATACGGTGCGGGAACACACCGGAGACCTGCACACATTGAAGGCCAGAGTGAAGGCCCTGGAAAGTCGGAGGACGCCGAGAACCGCAATCGGCACAATAATCTGCACATCGTCGGCATCCCAGAGGGGTCAAAAGGTACCGACCCCACTGCTTTCACTGAGCACCTTCTTAAAGAGCTGCTGCCGAGGGCGCGCTTCTCCCCCTTCTTCACCTTGTAGAGGGTTTACCGCATGCCAGCTACACGTGGGCCACAGGGTTTCCCCACCCCGCACATTTATCTTTAAGCTCCTGCACTTTATAGATAGAGACATGGTGCTGCGGGAGGCCAATACACTACAAGAGCTGAAATTTGAAAACGCGAGGCTGATGATATTACCAGACTATTCTATGGCAACCCAGCGCCAACGCAAGTCGTTTGATGTGGTGCGCACCAAACTGCGGCCTAAGGGGCTCAAATGCAGCATGCTCTTTCCAGCACGACTGCGGGTGGAAGATGGGGAGACCACCTGGTTTTTTACTTCACCTGCGGAGGCCTCATCCTGGGTTGAAACGGTAAGCAGACACTGAAATGCCTTATTTCACTCCTTTTACTGCTGCAAAGGCTACCTTATTGGGGTGACTCAACTGCCCGCCTGCAATATGGGAGAGTTTCAACCGTATGGTGTACAGTGGTACACACTTATTTGCACCCTGATGATATTCCGAGCAGCTGTGCCATTTTTCTTCTCCTGCGGGCCTCCTAACAAGGGCTCCAACATGAGATACCCCTCCCCCCCCCTTCTGGTAAAGTCCAGGTTACTTCATCACTGACATTGCAGGGGATGCAGAGAGTAAGGGATGCACTGACTGATTTATGGCCTTGCAATGTCTGACTTTGTCTCCCTGGTGGCTGTGGACTCCCCCCTTCCCCTCCTGGTTTATGTTGCCCAGCTGATCTGCAACACCCCTATGCACATGTATGCCTACCTCACAGGGCACTTTATCCGCAGATACAGCGGGAGCCAGAGGCATAACTAGAACCTTCAGGGCCCCAGTGCAAGAAACCATGATGGGCCCCCCTTCCATCTGAGCCCTGGGCTTCCAATTTTGGGAGGGTGTCCATGGATATCCTCCTAAAACCGTGCTTCCCACATGCCCCCTGGAACGTGCATCCAGCGCAATCACAGTGGCACTTTACCATGTGATGTCAGCTGATCACATGTAAACAGACTTGCCATTTATCCGCAGCCCTTTCCTCCTACGCTGTGTCTGTGTTAGGAAAGGACTGCCATTAACTGTCAAGAATGTCAGTAAATTGTTAATACTGATAATCAGTGCCCCAATTATCAGTGCCATCTATCAGTGCCCATCAATGCTGCCTATCAGTGCTCATCAATGCCGCCCATCAGTGCCCATCAATGCCGTCTATCAGTGCCCATTAATGATGCCTATTAGTACCCATCAAATCTGCCTATCAGCACCACCTATCAGTGCTCATTAATGCCGCCTAACAGCGTCCATCCGTGCCACCTATCAGTACTCTTCAATGCTGCCCATCAGTGCATATCAATACTGCCTGAGTTCTGCCTATCAGTGTTCCTCAGTGCCCAACAGTGCCACCTATAGGCGCCCATCAATGCCTCCTATCAGTGCAGCCTACCTGCCCCCCTATCAGTGCCTCCCTTCAGTACTCATCAGTAAATCCTATCAGTGCCTCTCATCGGTGCCCCCTATCAGTGACTTCTATCAGTGTCCCCTATCAGTGTCCCCTATCAGCGCCTCCTATCAGCGCCCCCCATCAGTGCCCCCTATCAGTGCCCATCGGTGTCCTCTATCAGTGCCCATCAGAGTCCTCTGTCTTCTCAGGACAGCACGACCCTGAGCGTAGAACGTTTCTTTCATGTAACAGCAGCACAGAGACACCGGCATTGACAGTTTTATTCCCACTCCGTCCGTCCTCTCTCACACGGGATGACACAAGACACACAGCCGATCTGCTCCCCATTCCCCCCCCTCCCCTCTCCTGTGTGCTCCGCGGGAAATGTGAGCTCCTTAGCTTCACACTTGACTGCCCGCGGAGCACACAGGAGAGGGGAGGGGGGAGAAGGGGGAGCAGATCAGCTGTGTGTCCTGTTTTATCCCATGCGAGAGAGGATGGACGGAGTGAGAATAAATCTGTCAATGCCGGTGTCTCTGTGCTGCTGTTACATGAGAGACACGCTCTCCACTCAGGGCCCTGTGAATAGCAACCCCGCTGGGGGCCCCCCCACAGCGACGGAATGCCAGGGCCCCATCGCAAGTGCGACTGTTGCGACCCTGGTAATTCCGACACTGGTGGGGGCGGGGAGAATTTTTCTATTCTGTTGGCAAGTTGTCCCCGGAACACTCAAGTTAAGTTTGAAACCTTAAGTTTGTTGCCCCCAGCTTAGGCTGGGAGACTGCACTGATTTTGATTGCCGGACTCCACTACCCATGTCCATGTACTGTACTCCAGAGGACGGGACTCCCGTGCCTGCTTGCACATTGTACCCCCACAGGGGCCTGTTGCCCCTCTCTGTTTTGGGAAAGAGGCCCCCTCCGGTTTGGGTGGAGGGTAGCTGGGTGGGGGGTAGCAGGGTGTGGTGGGGGGGTGTTTGGGTTTTTGTTTGGTTTGTTCAAATCACTGCTTATCTGAGTCAGTTTGCTTTATGTAGTAAATGTTTGATGCTTTGCACAGGGATCATTCTACAGGTGTTTGATTATGGTGGTGTGGTGGGCGCCCAGTATGCTCCTGAGGTGTCCCTCTCTCCTTTAGAGTGGTTTAAATGTCTGTGTGTAAAATTATGTCCTGGAACACCAGGTGTCTGAACTCTAAGATTAAAAGGTCACTGGTGTTTCAGTTTTTGCAAAGCCAATCCCCTCACATTTGTATTCTCCAGGAAACCCACCTGACTGGGGGAAAGACCATGAGCTTACAGAGGCCCTAGGTGGGCCACATATATCACTCAACCTACTCTCGCATGGGGAGTGAGTATACTTGTACGCAAATCCCTACCCTTCCGATTATTGGCACTAGAAGTAGACCCTGGTGGGAGATATGTCATTATCCATGCAAACATCATGAACTAAGTGGGGGTTATTGTAGGATTGTATGTTCCTTCTCCTTCCTCAATCTCCTTCCTATACCAAATAGTATCAAAAATTACACAATATGCCACAGACAATGTCCTGCTGCTGGGGGACTTTAACTTGGTCCCGGACCCTGGAGTGGATAGGCTGACCCAGTCGTCCGGCTCTGCCACCGAATTGAAGGCATGGGCGAAAGTGTGTAACTTCACGGATGTCTGGTGATGGAGACACCCCCAACTGAGGGCATTTACTGGTCACTCGGCCTCTTATAAAATGTTTTCCAGGATTAACCTGGTGTACTCTGGGAGGCCTGTCCTTTCTAGGGTGAGGGACATCACTATCCTGCCTAGAGGGGTCTCAGGCCATGCCCCAGTCTCCCTGCTGCTTGAATTGTCATGCCCACCACCAGAGGGCCTGTGGCGGCTCTCTAGGTTTTGGCTATCTGACTCGAGGGTGGATATCCCGGGTGAGGCTGACATGAAGGCCTTTTGGAACTCACGAGATAGATCTGTCCCTATCCCTGACATCTGGGATGCATTTAAAGTCTGCATGGGGGGTAATTTCCAGACGCACATTGGAAGTGTCCATAGGGGAGCCCACTGGGAATTACAGGAAGCTGATGCCAGGGCTGAGGCACTGGAGTCCGTCTACGTTAGGGATCGTTCCCCTCAGTCGTACTCACTGCTTAGGGAAGCCCTGAGAGATGTGTCTCTTATCCGCATTTCTACCACATTTCTACCATATTTCTACCACAACATCAGAGCCAGAGGATTTTTGAGCAGGGTGAGCGGAGTGGCCACCTGTTGGCATGGTTGTCATGGGAGCACTCCTCCCCCGTATCCACATCCCGGATTCAGTCACCCAGTAGGGAAGTCCTAATTGACTCTTCACAAATTAATGCTCGGTTTGCCGCTTATTATCAAGAACTTTATAGCCCTAGGGTTCAGTTTACAGAACAGATGATGCAGGAATATCTGGAACGGGTGGATTTATCATACCTTACAGATGCCGCCAGAGAGAATTTGGATAGCCCCCTGACCCTTAAAGAGATCCAAGTGGCGGTAAAAAATCTCTGCAAAGTGGGAAGACGCCAGGCCCGGATGGGTATCCGGCGGAGTTCTATAAACAATATGCGGACAATCCCCTGCCCACATATCGTGAGGTCCTTGTAAAAGCACTCGAGGTTGGTACCTTGCCTCCCAGAGGCGGTGATTGTTGTTCTCCCTAAGCCTGGCAAGAACCCTGAACTGTGTTCCTCCTACCGGCCAATATCACTTTTAAATGTTGACTTGAAAATACTTGCTAAAGTACCGGCGGGCCGATTGAATTCAGTAATTACAGCTCTAATACATCCGGACCAATCTGGGTTCATGCCGGGCAGAGGGACTTACATAGACTGCTGACACATATGAATAGAGCTCCGGAGGATAGCCTGGGGGTGGTGGTGTCTTTGGATGCCGAAAAAGCTTTTGATTCAGTCGAATGGGAATAACTCTGGGCTGTCCTCCGGAGATTTGGGTTTGGACCAACGTTCATTAAATGGCTGCGCATGATGTATGCCTCGCCAAAGACTCGGTTGCGTACCAACAACTCCCTCTCACAGGCTTTTCCGCTGGGTAGGGGTACCAGACAGGGGTGCCTGCTCTCACCCGGGCTGTTCGTGCTGGCAGTGGAGCCTTTGGCTTTGCGGATTCGTGATGCGTCTGTGGTCTGGGGAATTCAGGTGGAAGTGGTGGAGGAGAAAAAATCTTTATATGCAGACGATACTATCCTGTATTTAAATGATGTCTCCTCCTCACTCCCAGCAGCCTTGCAACTAGTCAATGAGTTTGGATCGTACTCGGGAGTTAGAGTAAACTGGAATAAATCACTAATTTACCCCTTGAACCCCACCATACCTAGACCACCCATGCAGAGTCCGCTTGTTTGGGTGGACAACTTCAAATATTTGGGGATGCGTATGGGTGGGCCGGTAGCCAGGTATATGGATCTTAACCTGACTCCCCTGCTGGCAAACTTCTCAAAGAGATGCACAGATTGGAGGTCACTACCCCTAACCCCGGTAGGTAGAGTAAATCTAGTAAAGATGGTCTTCCTACCAAAATTTTTCAGGCCACATTGATTTGACACATATCCCCACAGTCTCTCCTCTGATCCAGGACTCCTCATCATTGACCGTGTAATGATGAGGACTTTGCTAATGACCGTGTAAAAGCAAAGTTCCCTCACAGACTTCCTGGCACATCCAGCCCTCCACTGTGGTACACTCACCAACCTTTTTCTGCCCTGAGTCCTTGATGGAGAACTTGACTGGACCATACGTTCCGACAGCTTCACCTGCCCCTCTGCACCAGGAGTTCCTTATCGATAAGGAATGATAAGGACATTGCCAATGACCGTGTAAAGGTGAAGTTCCCTCACAGTTCTACCTGGGCCTCCTCCTGTGATCGGTGCACCCCCCCAGATGGGGGTGCCCTTCTGCTGCTTTCTAGTATTCCATTCTCCACTTCACTCAGCCGACAACTCCCCCCAGTGGCATGTTACCTCAGCTTATATAGGAGGCCCTCCCCTGCCAATTCCAGTTGGGGATTGGTCAGGGCTCCCACATGAGCTGCCTGCCACTCCAGTTCCAGGCCCTGCTCCTCTTCCAGAACATTCTCCCTGGAAGCAGGGGAGGCGCCTCAGAACCAGAGCACAGGTGGCCACACCCACAGCTACTCTAACCACTCCCAGCCCCCAGATCAAAACAGGCAGGCCTAGCTTGCAGCATAAGCCTGCCTAAATTTACCTGCTGACAGACTATTTAACAAAAATCCGTTTACTAGCACCTACCTGATGGTAGAGAGTGCTACATATATTTTGCAGTTATTTATTTGTGCTCCCATGTTTCTGATGTGGAAGATCTGTATATACATCTAGTGATATATACAGTGTGGACGGAAAGTATTCAGACCCCCTTAAATTTTTCACTCTTTGTTATATTGCAGCCATTTGCTAAAATCATTTAAGTTGATTTTTTTCCTCATTAATGTACACACAGCACCCCTTATTGACAGAAAAACACAGAATTGTTGACATTTTTGCAGATTTATTAAAAAAGAAAAACTGAAATATCACATGGTCCTAAGTATTTAGACCCTTTGCTCAGTATTTAGTAGAAGCACCCTTTTGATCTAATACAGCCATGAGTCTTTTTGGGAAAGATGCAACACGTTTTTCACACCAGGATTTGGGGATCCCCTGCCATTCCTCCTTGCAGATCCTCTCCAGTTCTGTCAGGTTGGATGGTAAACATTGGTGGACAGCCATTTCCAGGTCTCTCCAGAGATGCTCAACTCGGTTTAAGTCAGGGCTCTGGCTGGGCCATTCAAGAACAGTCACGGAGTTGTTGTGAAGCCGCTCCTTTGTTATTTTAGCTGTGTGCTTAAGGTCATTGTCTTGTTGGAAGGTAAACCTTTGGCCTAGTCTAAGGTCCTGAGCACTCTGGAGAAGGTTTTTGTCCAGAATTCCAGAATATCCCTAGACTTGGCCGCATTCATCTATCCTTCGATTGCAACCGGTTGTCCTGTGCCTGCAGCTGAAAAACACCCCCACAGCATGATGCTGCCACCACCATGCTTCACTGTTGGGACTGTATTGGACAAGTGATGAGCAGTTCCTGGTTTTCTCCACACATACCGCTTAGAATTAAGGCCAAAAAGTTCTATCTTGGTCTCATCAGACCAGGGAATCTTAATTCTCACCATCTTTGAGTTCTTCAGGTGTTTTTTAGCAAACTCCATGCGGGCTTTCATGTGTCTTGCACTGAGGAGAGGCTTCCATCGGGCCACCCTGCCATAAAGCCCCGACTGGTGGAGGGCTGCAGTGATGGTTGACTTTCTACAACTTTCTCCCATCTCCCAACTGCATCTCTAGAGCTCAGCCACAATGATCTTTGGGTTCTTCTTTACCTCTCTCACCAAGGCTCTTCTCCCCCGATAGCTCAGTTTGGCCAGACGGCCAGCTCTAGGAAGGGTTCTGGTCATCCCAAATGTCTTCCATTTAAGGATTATGGAGGCCACTGTGCTTTTAGGAACCTTAAGTGCAGCAGAATTTTTTTTGTAACCTTGGCCAGATCTGTGCCTTGCCACAATTCTGTCTCTGAGCTCTTCAGGCAGTTCCTTTGGCCTCATGATTCTCATTTGCTCTGATATGCACTGTGAGCTGTAAGGTCTTATATAGACAGGTGTGTGGCTTTCCTAATCAAGTCCAATCAGTATAATCAAACACAGCTGGACTCAAATGAAGGTGTAGAACCATCTCAAGGATGATCAGAAGAAATGGACAGCACCTGAGTTAAATATATGAGTGTCACAGCAAAGGGTCTGAATACCTAGGACCATGTGATATTTCAGTTTTTCTTTTTTAATAAATCTGAAAAAATGTCAACAATTCTGTGTTTTTCTGTCAATATGGGGTGCTGTGTGTACATTAATGAGGAAAAAAAACTTAACTTAAATGATTTTAGCAAATGGCTGCATTATAACAAAGAGTGAAACATTTAAGGAGGCCTGAATACTTTCCGTCCCCACCGTACTACATTTGCTATGATGTTTTTATATATTTTCATGTTTGTTACTAGTAGTTTGTTTGGAAAGGTATGTGACTTGATTGTTTCACTATTTAAGTGTGTAAGGTACCTGTGATAGGTAGTGTCCAAAGTGGAGCTTGTGTGCTGAGGATTCAGGCGAAAACTTAGTCAGGTAGATCAGGACGGCAACAGATCAGGCAAAGTGGTACACAATCGATATCCAGAGATTGGTCAGGCAAGCAAAGGTCATACACGAGCTGGCGGTGAAGTACAAAATCAGCAGGCTAGAGAGTAGTCAGGAATTCAGGCAAGAAGTTCAAAAACGTATTGGGGAGGTCGTTTAAACTGGTCACCGACCATGCTTCCCTAAAGAGGATGTGTGACAACAGGGAGAAAAATGCCCGTGTGACAAGGTGGTTCCTGGCTTTACAGCCCTTTTGGTTTACGGTGGAGCACAGGCCGGGAAAATTCCAAAATAACGCAGATGCCCTCTCTTGTGTGCACTGTATGCTTGGGTCAAGTGCTCAGCCACAGGGGCTTGAGCAGAGGGGGAGGATATGTGACGGTATACAAGGTGAGATACACGATAATACATTTCACCTCGCATTCGTTCCATTGTAAGGGACTGAACCAGAATCCGGCCCGGTTTTTCCAGCCTCTGTGGCAGGCTGGGTTCCGGTCCAGATGTTCGGGTCCACTGGAGTCCACAGTCAGCTGGACTTTAAATATCCAGGAAGAGAGCACAGCAGGGCTCTGGTTTTGAGACTCAGGAAGGAACCTGAGTGAGAGTAGCTCTGGGTGTTGGACAAAAAAGGTTTGCTTTACAGCATATTTTGTGGGTGACGGGGACCAGCCCTGCACTGTCTAGAGAGGAGACTATTTGTTTAGTTAGCGCCGGACGGCAAGGATTTGCTTTACTGTTTTGTTTATTTTAATTTTGCAAACCTGTAAATAAACCTGGCATCCGCCAGATTTTTAAGAAAGTGGTTCTTTGCTGACTGTCATTCAGAAAAGGTGATCCCCACGAGCTAATCTTCCACAGTATATATACCCACTGCATACAGTTTAGCTATATCTCACTGCAGTCCGTTCCTGGTGTACTGTTTCTAATATACTTCTGGCAGGCAGGTGATTCAGTGATCTGGAGTGCATAAAATATATATACAGTCTCCTACATATATATATATCCACTGCATTCCAGTCTAGCCAAGCCTATATCTGACTGCAGGCAATTCCTGGTGTACGTTTTCAAATATACTTTCAGGCAGGCAGGTGATTCAGTGAGCTGCAGTGTATAAAATATACAGTGGGGACGGAAAGTATTCAGACCCCCTTAAATTTTTTCACTCTTTGTTATATTGCAGCCATTTGCTAAAATCATTTAACTTCATTTTTTTCCTCATTAATGTACACACAGCACCCTATATTGACAGAAAAACACAGAATTGTTGACATTTTTGCAGATTTATTAAAAAAGAAAAACTGAAATGTCACATGGACCTAAGTATTCAGACCCTTTGCTCAGTATTTAGTAGAAGCACCCTTTTGATCTAACACAGCCATGAGTCTTTTTGGGAAAGATGCAACAAGTTTTTCACACCTGGATTTGGGGATCCTCTGCCATTCCTCCTTGCAGAACCTCTCCAGTTCTGTCAGGTTAGATGGTAAACGTTGGTGGACAGCCATTTTTAGGTCTCTCCAGAGATGCTCAATTGGGTTTAAGTCAGGACTCTGGCGGGGCCATTCAAGAACAGTCACGGAGTTGTTGTGAAGTCACTCCTTCGTTATTTTAGCTGTGTGCTTAGGGTCATTGTCTTGTTGGAAGGTAAACCTTTGGCCCAGTCTGAGGTCCTGAGCACTCTGGTGAAGGTTTTGGTCCAGGATATCCCTGTACTTGGCCGCATTCATCTTTCCCTCGATTGCAACCAGTCGTCCTGTCCCTGCAGCTGAAAAACACCCTCACAGTATGTTGTTGCCACCACCATGCTTCACTGTTGGGACTGTATTGGACAGGTGATGAGCAGTGCCTGTTTTTCTCCACACATACCGCTTAGAATTAAGGCCAAAAAGTTCTATCTTGGCCTCATGAGACCAGAGAATCTTATTTCTCACCATCTTGGAGTCCTTCAGGTGTTTTTTAGCAAACTCCATGTGGGCTTTCATGTGTCTTACACTGAGGAGAGGCTTCCGTTGGGCCACTCTGCCATAAAGCCCCAACTAGTGGAGGGCTGCAGTGATGGTTGACTTTCTACAACTTTCTCCCATCTCCCGACTGCATCTCTGGAGCTCAGCCACAGTGATCTTTGGGTTCTTCTTTACCTCTCTCACCAAGGCTCTTCTCCTCCGATAGCTCAGTTTGGCCAGATGGCCAGCTCTAGGAAGGGTTCTGGTCGTCCCAAACTTCTTCCATGTAAGGATTATGGAGGCCACTGTGCTCTTAGGAACCTTAAGTGCAGCAGAAATTTTTTGTAACCTTGGCCAGATCTGTGCCTTGCCACAATTCTGTCTCTGAGCTCTTCAGGCAGTTCCTTTGACCTCATGATTCTCATTTGCTCTGACATGCACTGTGAGCTGTAAGGTCTTATATGGACAGGTGTGTGGCTTTCCTAATCAAGTCCAATCAGTATAATCAAACACAGCTGGACTCAAATGAAGATGTAGAACCATCTCAAGGATGATCAGAAGAAATGAACAGCACCTGAGTTAAATATATGAGTGTCGCAGCAAAGGGTCTGAATACTTAGGACCATGTGATATTTCAGTTTTTCTTTTTTAATAAATCTGCAAAAATGTCAACAATTCTGTGTTTTTCTGTCAACATGGGGTGCTGTGTGTACATTAATGAGGAAAAAAATTAACTTAAATTATTTTAGCAAATGGCTGCAATATAACAAAGAGTGAAAAATTTAAGGGGGTCTGAATACTTTCCGTCCCCACTGTATATACAGTCTCCTACATATTTATATCCACTGCATTCTAGTCTAGCCAAGCATATATCTGACTGCAGGCTATTCCTGATGTACATTTTCAAATATACTTTCAGGCAGGCAGGTGATTCAGTGAGCTGCAGTGCATAAAATATATATAAAGTCTCCTACATATATATCCACTGCATTCTAGTCTAGCCAAGCCTATATCTGACTGCAAGCCATTCCTGGTGTACGTTTTCAAATACACTTTCAGGCAGGCAGGCAGGTGATTCAGTGATCTGCAGTGCATAAAATATATATACAGTCTACTACATATATATATATATCCACTGCCTTCTAGTCTAGCCAAGCCTATATCTGACTGCAGGCCATTCCTGGTGTAAGTTTTCAAATACACTTTCAGGCAGGCAGGTGATTCAGTGATCTGCAGTACATTAAATATATATACAGTCTCCTACATATATATATATCCACTGCATCCCAGTCTAGCCAAGCCTATATCTGACTGCACGCCATTCCTGGTGTACGTTTTCAAATATACTTGTAGGCAGGCAGGTGATTCAGTGATCTGCAGTGCATAAAATATGTATACAGGCTCCTACATATATATATCCACTGCATTCTAGTCTAGCCAAGCCATTATCTGACTGCAGGCCATTCCTGGTGTACGTTTTCAAATATACTTTCAGGCACGCAGATGATTCAGTGATCTGCAGTGCATAAAATATATATACAGTCTCCTACATATATATATCCACTGTATTCTAGTCTAGCCAAGCATATATCTGACTGCAGGCCATTCCTGGTGTACTTTTTCTAGTAAAGTTCAGGTGGTGTTTTGCTAATAAAATTTTATAACATGTGTGGAAGGAAGAAATGTCTGCCTCTGGAAGGAGAGGCAGACGCTCAAAGGCCACTAAAAGAGGGCAAGCAGGCTCTATGTCTACAGCCAACAGTGCTGGTCGTGGACACCGTGCATCCACAGCATGTAGCCGTGGGGCACACTTGTCCTTTTTTTCGGCAGCTGGCCATGTTGATCCACAAGATGCAGAAGAGTTGGTAGAGTGGATAACTAAGCCGTCCTCATCCTCCTCATCCTCTGTCACCCAGGTTCAGAGTAGTTTGCCTGCCAATGCAGCTGCCAGAGTGGCCTATTCCATCGGTTCAATGTCATCAGTCACTCCATCCCTAGCCCCACCATCATGCACGGAGGAGTCCCGTGAACTGTTCGACACAGTGTCGGGTACATGCTGCATGAGGATGCGCAGTGTTTTGAAGGCTCTGATGATGGTACCCAGGTTGAGGAAGGCAGTAACATGAGCCCTGAGAGAAGGGGTGCCCAAGAATGACAAGAAACTGGCAGTCATGTTCCCCCAGCTGCAGCATACTGCCAGGTTTGCTCCAGTGACTAAGAGGAAGGGGATGATGAGGTCACTAACTCTACGTGGGTGCCTGATAGAAGATAGGAGGAGGCACATCTCCAATGAGGCAGGATGCCCTCCAGGGGCCAGCTTAAGGGCAGCCACCCGACTGCATCACACCGCAAAGCTCCGCATGTGCAGGGTGCTGCTAACTCCCCACATATTTTGAAAAGTTCTTTGGTGTGGGCCTTTTTTGATACGTGTGCAGCAGATCGCACCATTGATGTTTGCAACATATGTCTGAAGCGTAGTAAGCATGGGCAAAACAGCAGCCACTTGGGCACCACATGCTTGACCAGACATATGTCGACCTCCCATGCAGTACGTTGGTAAGACCCACACCAAAGAACAAGGCGGACCTCTCCTTGCTCCTCATCAGCTGGGATCTCCAACCCCACTATACCTTCAGTCCTCTCAGTAACCTGCACTAAGAGGAATGAAGGTGTAGAATTAGGTGTGCCAAGTATTTGCGGGCAATCTGCTATTACTACACCAACATCTGATTGTAGCAGGCAAATTTCCCTACCCCAGTTGCTAAACCGTAGAAAGAAATTCGGTCCCAGCCATCCACATGCTCAGCGGCTGAATGCTAGCTTGGCTAAATTGCTAGTACTCCAACTGCTGCCTTTTCAGCTGGTAGACTCTGCCCCCTTTCGTGAATTTGTGGAATGTGCGGTACCTCAGTGGCAGGTTCCCAAACGCCATTTCTTTTCACGGAAGGCCATTCTGGCTCTCTATCGGCATGTGGAAGGCAATGTTTTGGCCTCGTTGGACAGGGCGGTCAGTGGTAAGGTGCATATTACCACTGACTCATGGTCCAGCAGGCATGGACAGGAAGGTTACCTTGCTTTCACGGCGCACTGGGAAACTCTGCTGGCAGCTGGGAAGGATGCAGGATAGGGTGCAGTATTGTTGGAGCTTGTTCCTCCACCACGCTACAAAATGCTAGTAGTGGTGATTCTGCCATACCTCTCTCCTCCACCCCCTCCTCTTCTTCTTCCTCTATGGCCTTTTCCTCTGCAGATTTGTCCTCGGAACCAGCGGTGCTCTGTAGGCGTTCAAGGGGCTACCCAAGCACTCAGGCAAAAAGATGCCATGCAGGGCTTGGTCTGCTTAGGGGACAGGAACCACACTGGGGCAGAGATTCTGTCAGCTCTGCAGGGGCAGACTCAGAGGTGGTTGACGCCACGCCAGCTTCAGCCAGGAATGGTGGTTTGCGACAATGGCACCAACCTCCTCTCCGCCCTCCGACAGGGACACTTGACCCATGTTCCCTGTTTGGCTCACATCCTTAATTTGGTGGTGCAGCGGTTCTTGTGCAAGTACGGGCTTACAGGATCTCCTGAGGCAGGCCAGGAAAGTCTGTGGACATTTCTGCTGGTCATATACTGCCAGTGCTCGGTTGGCTGACCTTCAAAAGGAATGCAACCTGCCCAAGAACCGCCTCATTTGTGACATGCCTACCAGGTGGAAATCAACATTGGCAATGCTGCAGTGGCTGCACATGCAGCAGAGAACCATCAATGAGTACCTGTGTGAGTATGGCACCAGGACAGGGTCAGGGGAGCTTGGCTTTTTTTCGCCATGCCAGTGGCTACTGATCAAGGATGCATGCATTGTCCTGTCACCATTTGAGGAGGCCACGAGGATGGTGAGCAGTGACAGTGCATGCATCAGTGATACTGTCCCTCTTGTCTTCCTGTTGGAGCACACACTTCTTGGAATAATGGACAGAGCACTTGAGGCAGAACAGAGGGAGGAAGAGGAGGACTTCCTTGCCTCTCAAGGCCCCCTTTATCCAGACAGTATTCCTGCAGGCCCGCCGATCACACAGGAAGAGGAGGAGGAGGTGGAGGATGAGGATTGTGTCAGCATGGAGGTGGAGCTTAGCACTCAGCATCAGCAGCAGTCTTCAAGGGATTGTTTTCAGTCCCCAGAAACCCATGGACTTGTATGTGGCTGGGAGGAGGTGGCTGTGGATCATGTCATCCTTAGTGGCCCAGAGGACTCTGGATCGATTGCCTCAGCAAACCTTCGCTGCATGGCCTCCCTGATCCTGCAAAGCCTGTGAAAGGACCCTCGGATTCGTGGTATCAAGGAGAGGGATCATTACTGGCTGGCAACCCTTCTTGATCCACGTTACAAGGGTAAGGTTGTGGAACTTATCCAGCCTTCGCAGAGGGAGCAGAGGATGAAATATCTTCAGGAGGCCTTGCAAAAAGGTTTCCATAGCCTGGGAGGTTACAATTTCCTGGTCCTCCTGGACAACGTGTTGCTGAGGCTTTGGTCAGTCACACAAGGAGCGGTGGAGAAGGTGGCCGTCTGACCAATGCGTTCAGACAATTCTTTAGTCTGCAGCCCCAAGGTCTGATCGATTCCAGCAACCATCGCCATCGTCTGATTTACAGGGTGCAGGAATACCTAGGGGCAAGATCAGACCTGGAGACCTTTCCAATCCACTGGGTTACTGGGTCTTGAGGATGGATCACTGGCCAGAGTTTGCACAATATGCAATTGAGCTACTGGCCTGTCCTGCATCCAGCGTTCTTTCTGAACGCAGATTCAGTGCTGCTGGAGGCTTTATAACCGATCACCGAGTGCGCCTGTCCACAGACTCAGTTGATTGGCTCACCTTCATAAAAATGAATCAGTCTTGGATCACCAGCTACCAAGCACCTGATGCTGATGTAACTGATTAAATTTTTCAATGAATGTGAGATCCCTTGAAGACTGCCTATGCTGAGTTACAATCCTATTCCTCCTCAATGTTCATGTTGATAGCTTCTAAGAACATTTTTGTTTCAGAGCACCACCACCAGTGCCTAAGGCAGAATTTTTCTGCCGCTATTTAACAGGGGCGTATAATTATAATTTTTGCTGTAATATTTCACAGCAGGGCTCGTTCTTGCGCTCAACTAGAGTATCTGTGAGGGGTTGCAGTGTTGTGGCACCACGACCAGTGCCTAAGGCCCAATTTTTCTGCCCCTGTTTAAAAGGGGCGTGTAATTACAATTTTTGCTGTAATATTTCGCAGCAGGGCTCGTTCTTGCGCTCAACTAGAGTATCTGTGAGGGGTTACAGTGTTGTGGCACCACCACCACTGTCTAAGACCCAATTTTTCTGCCCATGTTTAACAGGGGCATGTAATTAAAATTTTTGATCAAATATTTAACAGCAGGGCTCGTTCCTGTGCTCAACTAGAGTATCTGTGAGGGGTTGCAGTGTTGTGGCACCACCACCAGTGCCTAAGGTCCAATTTTTCTGCCCCTGTTTAACAGGGGCATGTAATTACAATATTTGCTCTAATATTTCACAGCAGGGCCCGTTCCTGCGCTCAACAAGAACATATGTGAGGCTTTACAGTGTTGTGCCACCACCACCGCCTAAGGCCCAATTTTTCTGCCCCTGTTTAACAGGGGCATGTAATTACAATATTTGCTCTAATATTTCACAGCAGGGTTAGTTCCTGCGCTCAACAACAGAATCTGTGAGGGCTTACAGTGTTGTGGCACCACCACTGCCTATGACCCAATTTTTCTGCCCCTGTTTAACAGGGGCGTGTAATTACAATTTTTGATCTAATATTTCACAGCAGGGCCTGTTCCTGTGCCCACCAAGAGTAACTGTGAGGGCTTACAGTGTACTGGTACCACCAACACCTAAGGCACAATTTTCTGCAGAGTATATAGGGCAGGCCGTATAGTATATACAGGTGGTCCCCTACTTTCAAACATCCGACTTACAAACGGAGGGAGACAACAGGAAGTGAGAGGAAATCTACCCCTAGGAAGGGAAATTCTCTCCTGTAAGAGTTAATATGGGAAAAACATTTCTCCTTTCCACTGATGCTTTATCACCAATCCTTGTTTCACAAAAAAACCCACATTTTCAAAAAACATTTGTCATTGGGACAAAAAGTGAGGTGAAATCTTCTGAAGAGGAGCACAGACAGCAATACAAATGTCACAGGGTTGATAACCCTTCCCTATGTTATCCAAAAGCTTAAATCGCTGGAGAAAGAGCTCAGGTTGGTAACTGGGGGGTGCTGGAGGGCTGCTACACACAGAAGGTTTTTTTTATCTTAATGCATAGAATACATTAAGATAAAAAACCTTCTGCCTTTACAACTCCTTTAACTATTTGGGTGGTATGCCACACGTATAATTGTATATAATGTCTGTTATTTGTTTGCCCTTGTGTGAACTGCCACTCGCTCATGTATATGTTATACATGTTTAACCTCATGTGATATGCCAAGTGTATTGTTTGTTATCATTATTCCTTTCCTGTTTCCTCACCCATCCTAGTTTTTGCCAGATCATTTGCTCACAGGCTTGAGAGCTCAAATTATTTTTCTGCAAACTCCGAGACGTAGTTTTCCTAGGCAGGGGGTGGCTGTAGAACCCTGATGTTTAGGCAGGGTTGCTATTAAATTTGATTGCCAAGCGATAGTTGCCTTGGCCAATTGTTAGGAGGTAAATTGATTTCACCCCAATTCTGGAATTGCTGCACTTCTCTCTTCTGTCGCTAGATGGCCGGGTATCTGGTGACATTAGATAAAACAAGGGCATTGCAAGGACAGATTAGGAATTAATGGGGTGTCTCAGTCAATGGGCAGGGATTTTCTTGGGTCCCTTGGCCTGCTGGAAGAGCCTATTTATTTGGGTGGAGTCAGGTGATCGGGGTTTTGTGCCACCTGGACGGCTGTCTGAGTGGACGTGTGTTGTATTGCCCTGGGCTGTTTCGTCAGAAACCTAAGGCCTATCCTGGGGATATCTGGCTGCTAGGCTGTCTGAGGGCCTATCCAGAAGCTGGAAAGGGTTGGGACATAGTTACATAGTTACTTCATTTTATTTTGTTTATGCTTTTACAAAATCATGGATCACCCCTAGGGGTTAATAACATCAAATCAAATCAAAATTAATTTAATAATTTACATCCATTATCTATACCCACAATGACATGCTTCATTTAAAGTCCCATTTCCGTTCTCAACGTTTTTGTAAAATAACCAGGGATGGAAGCATGCCATTGATACATCAAGGTAGCGACAGGTCTGAATTTTTCATATATATATGGGTGGGAGACACCCGCTTTTCAGTGGCCTATGGCACCCAATTACATTTACTTATGACCCTTAGTGAGTATTTTAATCCTACTTGTACTTCTTCCTATTTTTGTTTCAGTTTGTCTGACAATCAATATTTGACATATGTTCCCTTCAGCTATACCTTACTATTATTTTTTGACTTCTTAGGGTCATTCCCTAATGCCGTGTATACACGGGTGGACTTTTCGAGATCAAAGGTCCGACGGTCTTTCCGACGGACTTTCAACTGACTTTTGATGGTCTTCAGACGGACTTTCGAATGAACGGACTTGCCTACACACGATCACACCAAAGTCCGACGGATTCGTACGTGATGACGTACGACCGGACTAAAATAAGGAAGTTGATAGCCAGTAGCCAATAGCTGCCCTAGAGCCAGTTTTCGTCCATCGGACTAGCATACAGACGAGCAGATTTTTCAACCGTACTCGAGTCTGTCGGAAAGATTTGAAACATGTTTCAATTCTAAAGTCCATCTGATTTTCGCCCGAAAAAGTCCGCTGCAGGTCCGATGAAGCCCACACATGGTCGGATTGTCTGGCAGATTCGTCCCGTCAGACCAGTCTGGTTGAAAAGTCCGCCCGTGTGTACACGGCATTAGACTATCCTACAATTAGTCCAGCATGTGGGCTGTGGGACTGGACACTTAGCAGTCTCCCGGGGTTGCGATGCACTCAGGCCTTCCTCGCCTTCCATCATAATCACATGATGGGGGCGGGGTTTGGCCTCGGCGTCATGCTCAAACAAGCCCCCCGAGTGGCGCCATTAGACGCCACGAGGCGAGAGCTTGTTTTGTTTTTTACTACACATTCCGCAGCTGAGGTGGGCGGGTACCGACTGGAGTATAGATTACCTCAGGTGGAGGGTTCTCTCACCACTCATTTGCTGCACAGACGTTGTCACATGATGCTGGCGGGGATTTGCCCTGGTCCAGGGGTACTTCAGCTGGGACCGAGTGGCAGCTCAATCCTCCACTGTGTTCCATAAGGAAGGGTTCACTGTGAGCAGCTTTCATATAATCACATGGTAATGACAGATAATTTTTTCCTTTTTCACACACATTCCACGCACACACACCTAGTTTTTAAATACACTGATTGCACACTAGCACACCCTCTTTTGAGTGTGTTTAGACCTTCATTAAATTTTTACTTGACAAATACAACCCAACTTCACACACCCTCCAGACACTTCACCCAACACACACAATCCCTATTTGTTCAACACCTACACTTTTTGATTTAGTTAGCCTCATTTTTTATTTGTTTTTTGTCATTTCAATTTTTATTAGAGTTCAAGGGCGAGTTGAGAGGGTGGGGATAAATGGGGAGTACTCGGAATGGTCAGGGGTGGGTAGTGGGGTCAGGGCCGTCTTTAATATTGATTGGACCCTGGGCAAACATTTTCTTGGGGCCCCCATGCAATTTCGCTCTCCACCTGCTCTGAGACATGCAATAAATACCAGCTAGACTCAAAATCAGTTTACTGAATCAGATCAGACAGCGATTGCGATTGGTTGCCAGAGCTTACAGCATGTCATTACTGCTTACTGACACGTTGTTAGAGGTTACAGCATATCATTACCACTTACTGACTGGTTGCTAGGGGTTACAGTACCCATTACGGCTCACTGATTAGTTGCTAGAGGTTACAGCACATGATTTCTGCTTGCTGATTGGTTGCTCGAGGTTACTGCACATCATTACTGCTCACTCATTGGTTGCTAGAGGTTACAGCACATCATCTCCTCACTGCCTGCACACCATGGACTGGGGAGGTGCCCGGACCCATCAATAGACAGAAAACTCCTAGGGATCCTAGAACTCCTGAGATCAGTGGCAGTGCTGGGTGGAGATGAGGGTGTGATCAATGGCAAAGCTGATTTTGTTTTACCGACTATCAATATAAAGAGGAGTTTCAACACTGGCCACCAATAAATTGGGGTTTACACTGACCACTAATGTAATAGAAGCATTAACAGTAACCACCAATGTAAGGAGGGATTTACACTGACCACCAATGTACGGGGGGCCTTCACGCTGGCCACTAGTGTGAATGAAAGGATTTTACACCAAGCCCCAGTGTAATGAGAAGATTTACAGAGACCACCAGTGTACCTGAGACATTTAGCCTGCATTCAAATGTGTGTGTGTCGGGAATGCATACAAAATCGCTTTCCTGACACCACAGAAATGTGCTGCCCTTTAGCAGATACACAGCAGTGCCATTAATTGTTGCCCTGCAGTGCGATTAATTGAGATTTTGAAAAATAGTTAGGGACTTTTTTCCGCATATCTAGCACATAGAGCAGCCCCTTGAAATGAATAGGCTGCCCTACACGTAACCTACATCTTTATCCACCCTGTCAGTACACCTTTGCATCCTAAAACCCCTGCTAACCTCTGCACCCCAAACCATCCCCATCCTCTAATATAGAAAAGGTTTCCGCGCTCACGGACAGAGGCTTGCAGCCTCCCCTTACACGCCCCCAAAGGGGTGAGATATGATAATAAGAGCTTATAGATAGGGGCAAGTGGCTCTACCTGTATTGGGTACCTGCTGGATATATGCTCGTGTGTATAGGCAAAAACCCCTCAACTCAAAATATATAGATATATAAAAGTGGATGTGTGCCCATTGAGATTAATATCCCATGCTACTATGTGCAAACCAGTAAATTCTTAGTATAAAGTATAAAGTGTAGCTATCCATCCACGCCAGTGTAAATTAATCCAATATATAAAATAGATAAATCAATAGACAAATCAATAGAACTTCCCCCCTAGTGCGTGGAGGGGAATATATAAATACATAAATTCATAAATTCAAATCCCCCCTCCAAATAGTGTAATACCTGTTCATTAATAACATTGATCAATAAGTGCAAATAGTGATAACATAACGTCCAATAATCGTGCAATACCACGTTCACTCCCCAATAGGATTGGACAGGTGGAGAGTGTACTCTTAATTCAGTTCATCAGTGTTGAAAAAGTACAATGGTAGTGGTAAAAATTGAAAAAAGTGAAAGCATAAAAATTATATATAAAAAATTATATATAAAAAAATTATTAGTAAAAGTCCCAACATAAAAAAGTTGCATAAAGTTCCACCATGAGCAAAGTTCCTGTGAATAGTGACTTTCGTGATAGCAGCAATTTATATCCAGTGACTTACAGTGCTCCCCCTCAAGGGTCCCCACTCACCGGCTCCCTACACCCCTGTAGGGGTAATAGGCATGTAGTATCAGACAATAGATGGCATCTAAGGTACCAGTGGAGTTGTCCCCGGGGGCTTCCGCTCCAAGTCTGATATCTCCTTCAATGGTCTGGGTTATCCTCATAAGAAAGAAACAGGGCTCCCGTAGTGTGATACGTAAATTACTTTATTAAAATGCTAGATACACCAGCAAACCAGATAAATAAAAAAGTAATATAAAAAAATATAAAAAGTTCGAACTCCTGCTAAAGGAGCCCAACAATCACACTGCGTTAGGGAGATCAAGCCCGGAGAGGAGCTCGTGGATACAAACCCTCAGCCGAGCGGCGTGCGCCTCAGCTGCGTTCCACACTCTCTCCGACTTCCGCGTGTGACGTAAGTACGTATCTCCATCTTACGCGTTTCGTCACTCCACTGCCAGACTTCATACATCACTTCCAGAGACAACGAACAGTCTTTTGCGAGCTTTGTTTTTGCTGTTTTTATTGGAGGGTACAACTTGGATAGGGATTAGGAATATGGGATGCCCATAGGATAAGTCTTTGCCATCATATTTAAGGATTTTAGTATACTTTGAATAAAAGTAGAGCATGAAAATTTAATGTGCATATAGGATTTAGTATTAGTTTCCTCCTGCATCTACATGCAGACTGTTGCACCTCCTGCGGCTCAACCCCTGCAGACTATTCCATCTAAGAGTTCTCTAGCCATCTGACCATGTGGTGTCAGAGACATCAATAATGACCGTGTAAAAGCAATGTTTTTAGATCTCTTTCACCTTTTCACCTAACTTGTTTCCTCCTGTACACTTGGTTCCTCTTGCACTAACTTGTAGTTACTGTATTGAAATGACACATCTTCTTCTATTGAATAGTAGGGGCCCACTCTGAATAAGCCTCCCTCCTATGGCTCTTGTTGCTCGCTGCAACTAGGCCAGAGGCCTGCAGAACCTCTCCCCGAAGGCCCAGTGGTTTAAAAGCATATCTCCTAGGAAATATGGACTACTGTTCCCAGCCAGCCCAACTTTAAAATCATGTGCCCGCAGGCAGCATTGACTTGACACAGATCCCCACAGTCTCTTTTCTGATCCAGGACTCCCCATCATCCACCGTGTGTATTGATGAAGACTTCACTAGTGACCGTGTACTACCTTCACAGACTCCTTGGCACTTCAGCCCTTGACACCTCCAGCCCCACTGTGGTAACACTCACTGAACTTCCAACAGCCCTGAGTCCTTGATGAGGAACTTTGACTGGACCCTGCGTACCACCAGTTTCACCTGCCCTTCTGCTCCAGGAGTTCCCTGCCATCCGACCGTGTGGTGGCAGAGACATTGCCAATGACCGTGTAGATGCAATGTTCCCTCACAACTCTCCCCGGGCCTCTCCTGCGATCGTCGCACCCCCCCCCCAGATGGGGATGGCCTCCTGCGACTAACTTGCCATTCCTCACTTTACCCAGCCGACTCTGTCCCCTGTGGAGAATCACCTCAGCTTATATATGAGGCCCGCCCCCTGCCAATCTCGATTGGGGATTGGTCAGGGCTCACACACAAGCTGCCTGCCACTCCAGTTCCAGGCCCAGTCCCTTTTCCAGAACATTCTCCTCAGAAACAGGGGAGGCGCCTCAGAACTGAAGTTCAGGTGATAATGCCCACAGCTACTCTGACCACTCCCAGCCCCCAGATCAAAACAGATAGGCATAGCACGCAGCATAATCCTGCCTACATTTACCTGTGCTGGCTAACCTAGTAAAATAAACCTTACTAGCACCTACCTATTGGTAGAAGGTGCTACACCTTCAACTACGTAGAGGGTTCTTCACTGTAAGAGCGGCAAGGATGTGGAAATCCCTTCCACAGGCGGTGGCCTCAGCGGGGGGGGGGCGGTGGCATCGATATTCGACTATTAGATAAGCACCTGAATGACCGCAACATACAGGGATATACAATGTAATACTGACATATAATTACACACACAGGTTGGACTTGACGGACTTGTGTCTTTTTTCAACCTCACCTACTATGTAACTATGTATATTTAATGTTGTTTTTTACAGATTTTGGCTCAATATACACATACTACATCCACTGGCTAGGTGGTGGGGGTGTCTGGCTTGGTCCTTGGCTGTCGTTTCCCCTGGCCCTCTCTCCGATTGTCCCAGGGGGTGGGTGTTACCTTGCCTCAACCCCAGGTGAGACAGTCTGTCCCAGACCACCTAAAATCCCATTGCTGGAGTTTTTGCCCAACTTATGGGCTAATCTGTAAGTAATTTTTTTAACCACTTTAGCACCGGAAGAATTTACCCCCTTCCTGACCAGAGCACTTTTTGCGATTCGGCACTGCGTCGCTTTAACTGACAATTGTGCGGTCGTGCAATGTGGCTCCCAAACAAAATTGACTTTCCTTTTTTTCCCACAAATACAGCTTTCTTTTGGTGGTATTTGATCACCTCTGCGGTTTTTATTTTTTGCGCTATAAACAAAAAATAGCGACAATTTTGAAAAAAACGCATTTTTTTTTACTTTTTGCTATAATAAATATCCCCAAAAAATATATTATTTTTTTTTTTTTCTCAGTTTAGGCCGATACGTATTCTTCTACATATTTTTGGTTAAAAAATCGCAATAAGCGTTTATTGATTGGTTTGCGCAAAAGTTATAGCGTCTACAAAATAGGGGATAGTTTTATGGCATTTTTATTGATCTTTTTTTTTTTACTAGTAATGGCGGCGATCAGCAATTTTTACCATGACTGCGACATTATGGCGGACACTTCGGACAATTTTGACACATTTTTGTGACCATTGGCATTAATACAGCGATCAATGCTAAAAAATTGCATTGATTACTGTAAAAATGACACTGGCAGTGAAGGGGTTAACCACTAGGTGGCGCTGTAGGGGTTAAGTGTGTCCTAGGGAGTGATTCTAACTGTGGTTGGGGCGCTGTTTGTGATTACAGGGAGCGTTGATCAGTGACAGTATCATTAGGCAGAACGGGGAGATGCTTGTTTATTAGCATCTCCCCGTTCTTCCTCACTGTGAGACGAACGCGAGTATGCCCGCGGACATCGAGTCCGTGGGACCCGCGATCATGGTCACGGAGCTCCCCGCAACCCGCCTCTTAAAGGGCAACGTACAGGTACGTGATTCTGCCTGTACGTGCCCTTCTGCCGCAGTATATCTGCGTGAGGCAGTTGGGAAGCGGTTAAAAAAAGTTTTTTTCTGAAATTTTCTCTCTATTCAGAAGGTTTTACATATATTAATATTCATTCTATTCTATAGATTTTTTGGTAAATACGTGCATCCTACCCCTGATGACTGTCAGGAAGCCAAGAAACGCATCGGGTTTCAAACCAAGGGTGCCGAGCTAAGCCTATTTTTATCATGAATTCAATTAATATTACTATACCGAGTTTGTATCCATATCATGTGATTTATGTAATTTTGATTGTTAAATTTATGACTCATGTACTTCTTTGTAAGAATTGCATCAATTCGTGTCCATTGTTTTGTTTGCATAAACTTATGATTATCAATATAAATATATTAATCCTCTATGATTGTATCTGTATCCTATTATACTTTATTTTATTTTATTTATGCTTTCAAAAAATCATGGACCACCCCTAGGGGTTAATGACATCAAATCAAATCAAAATTAATTTAATTAATTTACATCCATTATCTATACCCACAATGACATGCTTCATTTAAAGTCCCATTTCCGTTCCCAAAGTTTTTGTTACATAGTTACATAGTTAGTCAGGTTGAAATTAAATAAATAAATAAAATAAAAAATATCATACAATCCCATATACCCAATCCTATACCCCCAGTTGATCCAGAGGAAGGCGGAAAAAAAAACCCGGAAAAGCAGGATCCAATTTGCTACAGCAGGGGAAAAAAAATCCTTCCTGATCCCAGAGAGGCAATCGGATTTTTCCTGGATCAACGTTACCTATAAATGTTAGTACCCAGTTATATTATGTACATTTAGGAAAGAATCCAGGCCTTTCTTAAATCTACTGAGCTGGCCAGAACCACCTCTGGAGGGAGTCTATTCAACATTTTCACAGCTCTTACTGTGAAGAAACCTTTCTGTATTTGGAGATGAAATCTCTTTTCCTCTAGACATAAAGAGTGCCCCCTTGTCCTCAGTGTTGACCGTAAAGTGAATAACTCAACACCAAGTTCACTATATGGATACATGGTGATCATATCCCCCCTTAATCTCCTCTTCTCAAGAGTGAATAAATTCAGTTCCTCTAATCTTTCCTCGTAGCTGAGCTCCTCCATGCCTATCAGTTTGGTTGCCCTTCTCTGCACTTTCTCCAGTTCCCCGATATCCTTTTTGAGAACTGGTGATCAAAACTGAACTGCATATTCCAGATGATGTCTTACTAATGATTTGTACAGTGGCAAAATGATATCTCTCTCTCTCTCTCTCTCTCTCTCTCTCTCTGGAGTCCATACTTCTCTTAATACAAGAAAGGACTTTACTTGCTTTGAAAACCACAGCTTGGCATTGCATGCTATTATTCAGCTTATGATCTACCAAAACTCCCAGATCCTTCTCCACCATTGATTCCCCCAGTTGTGCTCCCCCTAGTATGTATGATGCATGCATATTCTTAGCCCCCAAGTGCATAATTTTACATTTATCAACATTAAACTTCATCTGCCACATAGTCGCCCAATTAGACAGTGCACTGAGTTCAGCTTGTAAATTGAAGACATCCTGTAAGGACGTTATTCCACTGCAAGCTTGTAGTCCAACCAGAAGTAACAGTTCCGCCAGCCAGGGAACCAGTCATGGTCAGAGGTAGAAGGAAAGCTGTCACCACTATGGGACCATCCACCTTGCAAATGGAGACCATTGTGAGTAAGCTGAGGCCAGTACCACAGCAGACTCCTCGCCAGCCTGGGACATGAAGAAGTGAGAAAACTTCAGCAAGTGCCAAGTCAGGGACCCAGCGGGACAGCAGGGGTGACTCTTGTGGAGTGCCAAGCCAGGGACCTAACGTGTCAGCAGGGGTGAAGCCTGAAGAGTATCTGTGAGTGCCAAGCCAGGGACCCAGCAGTGAAGCAGGGGTGATGCTTGAGGAAGATACTGATTGCTACAGTGAAAGAGCTCTGGGGATCCAGTGGATAGTGGATCTGAAGTCTAGTGAGAGAGACTGGGAGCTCATTGAGTGAAGACCCACAGTGAGTGAGTGTGGGGTAAAGGGAACTGTTCGTATTGTAGATAGTTGAATACCTTTACCGTTAGTATTAGCTATAAGATTGTTGCCATATTTGACAGCGGTCCTACCTATACAGAAGTGGTGTCCAGCTGGAGGCCTTCACCTGTATAGCTGTCTACCTATAGAAGTCTAGAAGTCTGCTAATTATCTTTGCATCTACCTAAGGGTGTCCTGGCCATAACCCTCTCTCCCACAGTTCTGTTTAAGAGACAATAAATCTCTTTGCATTCACAAAAGTGTCTGGCATTACACCCACCATGCCTTGTAACCCATTCTGCACTGAAGGATGTCAGCTCTCCCTAATGCTGGAGGTAACTATCAGGCGAGAAGAGGCCCGGGACATTGCTACATAGGCTTACCTGTAGGTAAAAGTGGTAGTACAGGGTTTTCAACCACTTTAAGCTTATCTAGTCTTTCCTTGACTCAGGCCCCTGTTAGCCACAAGAGTACATCCTATGATGTGTTATTAACAATACTGTCCTGGTTAGTATACCCCTCCTTTTCCTGTGTAAAGACTGAGGAAAAGAAAGCATTTAGTACAGTTGCCTCCTCTGTGTCATCTGTAACCATCCTCCCATCATCGTGTTTTACGTGGGCAATGTGCTCTGATCTCGCTTTTTTACAGTTAATATATCTAAAAAAAAACAGTTCAGAAAAGTTTGCTCGTTTGAAATTTAGAGTTCATGTGCTACCCTCATGCCTCATTTTCCTATGATTTACGCTAAATGTTATCATCCTGTGATCGCTTGATCCCAAGTTGTCCCGTATTGCCACATCTGATATCAGACCTGGATCGTTTGTAATTAATAAATCTAGCAATGCATTCTTTCTAGTCGGGGAATCCACCAAATGAGAAATGAAGTTGTCCTGTAAGACATTCATGAAATGTCAGGCCTTTAATGAGTGAGCTGACATTTCCATGCCTCGCTGCCATTTCTAACTTTGATAGTAGGTCCAGCTCCTGCTCCTTTAGGTTGGGGGGCCTATAACATACCCCACTATAATTTTACTACTTACTTCTTCTCTTTAGAGTTCTACCCACATGGATTCCACCTCCCCCTTGTCCCATTCACAATGTCATTCCTCTCTACCACCCTTACATCATTTTTGATATATAGACATACCCCTCCCCCTCTTCTACCTTCCCTGTCTTTCCAATACAAGGAATACCCCTGAATATTTGACAGCCAGTCCTGTGAGCTGTCAAGCCAAGTTTCTGTTATTCCCACAAAGTCTTTGTCCTCCTCGTGTAATAGAAGTTTCAGTTCCTTCATTTTGTTAGCTAGGCTCCTGGCATTTGTGTATACGCCTCTCAGTGTTGTATGAGTGCATATTAATTTCTTCTTATATTTTCTCAGGCTTTGTTCTTGGTTTGTCTACTCATTCACCCCAGGATTGGATGTTACGGCTTTATTATCATTACTGACTCCACTATTACCCTCTGTCCTTTGCTCACTGCCGGCTGTCGCTTCCTCTGAGCCCTTCTCCCCAACACCTAGTTTAAATGCCCCTCCAACTTTGTGGCCATCTTTCTTCCCAATAAAGCTGCACCATCCCCATTAAGGTGCAGCCCGTCCTTACTAAAGAGCCGGTGACCGACTGAGAAGTCAGCTCAGTTCTCCAGCAACCCAAACCCCCTCCTTCTTACACCAGTTCCTCAACCACTTGTTTAGTTACCTAAGCTCCTGCTGCCTCTTTGGTGCGGCTCGAGGCACAGGCAGTATTTTTGAGAAAACTACCTTGGAGATCTATCTATTCAATCTATTCCCTGAAATCATTTTTTAGGACTCTCCATCTTCCTCTTACTTTGTCATTGGTGCCAACGTGTACCATAACAGCTAGTTCCTCCCCAGCTCCACCCAATAATCTGTCCACCCAATCTGCAATGTGCTGAACCCGAGCGCCCGGTAAACAACATACCGTTCAGCGACCTCAGTCTTTGTGACAGGTTGTCCTCTTTGTCCTTCTAATAATTGAGTCCCCTATTTCAAGTACCTGTCTAACCTTTCCTTTATCCCTGGCCCTCTCATACCAGTGTAGTTACTCCCCTGGCAGCTAGGGGAAGGTGTGTGCTCCAGCACTGCCAGCCCTGAGCTGATATACCCAACATCATGCAACTTGACATATTTGTTGGGGTGTACCAACTCAGGACTGGCCTCCCTAGCGCTCTTCCCTGTACACCTCATTCTATCTGTCACCTAGCTACCTACATCATCTAGCTCCTGTGCCTCCATGTCTCTAACTTCCTCTACAGTGGCCCCTACCAGCACCTGTGGTTATGTCCAAACTCCTTTCCAGGTTGTTGATACTGCGCAGTGTCCACCTTGTTTTCTAAATCCAGGATGTGGGCTTCCAGAGAAACAACTAGCTGACATCATGTACAGCAGTATTCGCCCTCAAATTTGGCTCATCAAGGAATCCATACATGGAGCAGGATGTGCACTGAGTGGCATCACCAATCCTGTTGGACATTTTCCCTGCTATTCTAGTGGGGATTATAAGGAAAGACCTGATATTGGTACTCTACATTACTCCAAATTCTCCTGGCTCTACTGCTACTCCAAGTTCCTCACAGTCACTCTCAGCGACCCGCGTCACTCTCAGCACCCAGCGTCACTCTTAGTACCCAGGGTTACTCTCTGCACCCAGGGTCATTCTCAGCGCCCCGCATCACTCTCAGCACCCCACATCACTCCCAGTGCCCTACGTCACTCTCAGCACCCCACGTCACTCTCAGCACCCCGCGTCACTCCCAGCACCCTGCGTCACTCAGAGCATCCCGCATCACTCCCAGTACTCCACGTGACTCTCAGTTACTGTCAGATTCTAAGGCTGCTCCCAGTTACTAATAGCACTCCCAGTTACTCCTAGGTAGTAAGGGTACTAAGGTACTCCCAGTTACTCTGTAACCCAGGTACTCAGCTCTCCCAGGTACTAAAGGGGTTCTCAGTTACTCCCAGATACTAAAGGCAATCCCAGTTACTAAAGGTACTCCTAGTTACCGAGGGTATTCCGAGGTACTAAAGGTACTCCCAGCTACTCTCAGGTACTAAAGGGTAATCCCAGCTACTCCCAGGTACCAAAGGTACTCTAGTCACTCCCAATTACTAGTGGTACTCCCAGGTACTAAACGTTACTAATGGTACTCCCAGGTACTCCTTCACTCCCAGTTTCTAGAGGTACTCCCAAGTAATCTGTTGCTCCAGATACTCTCAGCACTCCCAGGTAATAAAGGTGCTCTCAGTTACCAAGGGTACTCCAAGTTACTTCCAGATACTAAGGGTACTCCCAGGTACTCTGTTACTCACAGTTACTAAAGGTACTCCCAGTTACTCTGTTACTCCCAGGTACTAAAGGTACTCCCAGGTACTCTGTTGCTCCCAGGTACTAAAGGTACTCCCAGGTGCTCTGTTGCTCCCAGGTACTAAAGGTACTCCCAGGTACTAAGGGTAATCCCAGTTACTCCCAGATTCTAAGGACACTCCCAGTTACTAAAGGTACTCCCAATTACTCTGTTACTCCCAGGTACTAAAGGTACTCCCAGGTACTAAAAAGTACTCCTAAGTACTAAGGGAAAAAAAACTTTGTTACACACAATCACACAGCCTACTGTCTGTGTTTCTTGTGCGGCTCTTTCTTCTCGGCCACCCCCATACAGCTTAAAGCGGGGTTCCACTCAAATTTTTAACTTAATCTTACCCCCTTCAGTTAATTGCATAGATGTTCAAATGCCGCACAAAGTTTTTTTTTATCGCTGTAATTACCTTTATATTGTACTTTATTGTGGCACTTCCTGTCTCTCCCCCCATGGGAGTAGGCGTGTTTATTGCCTTTCCCCGGTGCCGCACTGTCTCCTGGGAGCTTAGTGTCAGGCTTCCCAAGATTCATTGCGGAAACAATGATCATGCGTGTGAACAAGCTGTGAATGAACAGCATTCACCGCATCCAGGAAATCAATGCTTGTGGGCTTCACATGCCCACAAGCAAGATGAAAACAGCCAGCATCACATTTTTTAAGCTATTCTTCAGTACGAAAACAGACAGAAGCGGAAATATTACACCCAAAATGTGAGTATTGTTTTGGGGTTAGCAAAGTGTCTCAATGACCTAATAAAAAAAAAAAAGATTGGTCACCGGACTCCCGCTTTAACTTGTCAGCTCCTGCAGCCTCCCTTGGTCAGCCTATCTTTCTTCGGTCCTGCGCCTGCTGCCTCTCCCAGTCTGGCTATCACACACCCGGGCGCCCGCCGCCTCTCCCAATCAGCCAATCAGCCAATCAGCTACACACTCATGGTCTCCTCATCAGCCGCCTCTTCTGATCAGCTGGTCAGCCATACGACTCACGGATTTCCTGGTCCCCACCACCTCTCCCGGTCAGGTAAGCGTATTTTGCCTTGGTCACTCACTCACTCGAACGTTCACCCTGCTCTCAGCATGTCTCACTCTCTCGTGTGTCTGACAGCTCTCAGCGTGTCTCACTCTCTCGCATCTTTTAAACAGTGCACGTTTAGAAGATATTTACTGTACCTATAGGTAAGCCATATTATATGCTTACATATAGGTAAAAATTACCCACGTGAGATTACTACCACTTTATGTCTTTAGCAATTCAGCCTCATGGTGTCACAGGCAGGCTTTCAGGTAAGCATCGAATAAGCATATTTTCATGCACAGTTTCCAAGGTGGAAGGGGGGATACAGAATGAAGAGTGAAAGACATCATTGAGTAACCCCTTAATGGATAGAGATAATTGAAGTCTAGATGCTGTGACAGATAACCATTCACTGTGTTAAAATGCAGATAGTCCTTTTTCAGCAGGAAAACAGTCCTTCAATGCCAAACTGTTTGGAGACACGTATGTGTTGCCCCTAAGTGTTTTTCCTGTAAGATCACTAGACCAGCATGTTTATTTAAACCTTACATATCCTGTTATTTAGCTAATATGATTACTTTTATTCTTTTACAGTAGAAAAATTAGAAAGTATTATTTTACTGAAAGGGTAGTTGGTGCTTGGAATAAACTACCAGCAGAGGTAATGAGACAGTCACCAGTAAATGGCTTCAAATATGCTTGGAATAACATAGATCTATACTCAGTCAAAAAAAAAGTTAACGAAAAGAACAAAAAAACAAAAATGGGCACACTCAATGGACTACTCAGTCTTTTTCTGCTGTCACTTTTCTGTTTCTATGTTCCTAAAAGCATGCGTGTGGTTTTTCACAGAAAGTCTGTTATGCAAAAGACGAAAAACCTTTGGGGTCATAATATGCAGTGGTATAAAATAAGGAAGTTATTGTTCAACATGCAAAAAGTATTATGTTTGTTGAAGAATTATACGAATTGCTAAACATTTTTTAAACAACCTAGTTATAATTTGTCATGTATTTGTAGCGCTGGTAGATTTTTAATCGGGAGGCCCACGTCACTGTGGCGTGTGGGTGGGTCTAGAAGTCTGTCTGGGGCCTACCACAGCAGCAGAGGAATGGCCCTGGGCTGTCTATCCGGTGTGAAGAAGCTGGACAACTGAAAAGATCCTCATGGAAGGATCGTGCAGAGTGCTGGTCTGGAGAGGGGCCTGGTGACTCAGTTGGAGGACGTATCCTAAAGTAATCCTACCGCATAGTACTGCCGGGTTGGCTTAAAGGTTCTAGTGCTGTGTTTGCTATTCACCGTAAACCACTACATCCTGTGGCAGAGGATCGTACGGGTTTTGTTCCGATCAAGTCTGTGGCAGAGACTTTTGTTCGTGCTGCTTACTGGCTGCTAGGTTGGTGAGAGAAACCTATCCAGGCGGGCAAAGATTCAATTCTACAGAGAGAGTATAATCAGCTACAAGCATTCAATCCCTAATGCTACATTAAGAACGCTAAGAAAAGGTATTTGAGCTTCCCTACAACTTTCCTTCTGCCTCTTTCCTGCTACTTCCTTCAACTCAAGTTTATTAAAGCATTGGAAAAGATACTCAAGTGTCCAGTGCCTACATTGTTTGGTGGTAAACTCAACGGGACCCTAGACCCAGTTCTGGTGAAATAAAGGTAACAAAGGTGACGGTAACAGCCTGCTTTAAACCAGCAGCTCCACCGTAAGTTATTGCTACATATTTTTATCAAGGGAGCACAGTAAAGAAATTTGTATACAACAAATCATGCACAGCCACACATAGGAGTATAAAACATGACAGCTATAGCAACCCAATATGATAAATTGAGAACAATACATTGTAATTAGGGATGGGCCGAACACCCCCTGGTTTGGTTCCCACCAGAACACCTCGAACAGGCAAAATGCTTAAAGTGAAACAATAAAAATGAAAGATTCTTTTAAATATCGTGCCTGGGGGGTCTCCTTAGTTTGCCTGTAAAGTGGCGCATCTGTGCGATGTGTAGAACAGTGCTGCAGCAATAATGACATTTCTAAAGCAAAAATGTCATTTAAACTTGCACCCGGCTGTAATGTATTGCTGATTCCCGGCAATATAGATGGGAAAAAAATGAAAAAAATTCCCTAATTGTAACAAAATTAGGCAATGATTAATACACAAAGACCATTAGTGAATCTAGGCTGCAGTTTGTGCTAGGCTTCATGTACACGGGACGTTGTTTAACCTCTCCTGAATGACTTAACTTGACAGCTAGAAACTGGCATCTAAAAACGTACGTTTAGGCACGTTTACATGCCACGTTTAGCCACGTTTGCGTCTAGAAGCATTTGTAAAAAAAAAAATTGTTAAAATTAAAAAAGTCTGTAAACGAAATGCTCCTAAACGCGAGTTACCGCGTTTTAGCAGCTTTTACAAGCTGTTACAGGCATTTGGCGTTACAAATGCCTCTGAACCTCCGTCTGAACCCATTTTTTTGCATTCCTTCCTTCTAAACTCAACTGCCTAGAAACGACTATAAACGACCCTGTGTACATGTACTTATAAGATAACATAGAGGAGAGTTCAGGGGCAGCCGAAAAAAATGGCCAACTGCTCCTAAGCGTCTGGTCTGTTTACCAGCAGCAGTGTACATGAGGCCTTACCTGTATGTACTTTTTCCTTTATGTCTTTCAAGTATAGGTCAGTGCTCTGTTTGTTAATCTTTTTTTTATATGCTTGGGCACTTGAATGCTTGAACTTGGAGTGATACTAATATACTGTACATGTTATGTATTAGTGTGTTATACTGCTCTCCATCCAGTAGGTAGAAGCATTGTAAATATGTTCACTTGTGTATATTTCTGGTAGAGCTATGTATTTCTTTAGCATCTTCCTGTTTCCTGTGTTTGATTCAGTAAATAAGTCCTGTGAAAGCCTGTCCATGTCTATGCTTCAAATTCATTTTAAATACACAAAACTGGCGATGAGGATGGGATTTCAGTGAATGGACAATGCAGAAACACATGAAATCAGCTTGAGTGAAGAATCCAAACTTGTGTTTTAGAGAAACATCTATAAATATCTCCAGCATGGCTTTTCTGGGACACATGGAGGAATTTGATGTGGCAAATCCATCCTCAAGGGACTCTTATGCTGACAGGTTAGAGCCCTTTCACACTCACAGTGCCCGGGCGTCGGCGGTAAAACACTGCTATTTTTAGCGGCACTTTACCGTCGTTTTAGTGGCGCTTTTCCGCCGATAGCGGGGCGCTTTTAACCCCTGCTAGCAGCCAAAAAAGGGTTCAAAGCGCCGGCAAAGCACATTGATTTCAATGGGCAGGGGCGCTTTAGGAGCGGTGTATACACCGCTCCTAAAGCGCCTCAAAGAAGCTGCTTGCAGGACTTTTTTTGACGTCCTGCCATGCACTGCTCCAGTGTGAAAGCCGTTGGCTTTCACATTGGAGTGACAGGAGAGGCGCTTTACAGGCGCTATTTTTAGCGCTATAGCGCCTGTAAAGCGCCTCAGTGTGAAAGGGGTTTTTCCTGGAAGCTAATAAGGTGGCCAGTACTGTGCAGAAAAGAGCTGTATTACTGAGTGTTATTGGATCTAAGACTTTTGATATTGTCCGCTGACTGATATCTCCTGCTAAACCAGAAGACTGCCCATGTGAGGAAATACTGGCCCTTTTAAAAAATCTTTTTTTACCCACTGCAATTGAAACTGTGAGGCGTTTCAATTTCAACAGACGAAGCCAACAACCGGGTGAGAGCATTGCATCATATATTGCGGAACTACGCAAGCTATCCGAAAATTGTAATTTTGGTGTCAGCTTAGAATCCTTGCTAAGGGACAGGCTAGTGTGTGGAGTACAAGATGAAGCACTGCAGAGGAGACTTCTAGCCAAACAGAACTTAAAGTGGATGTAAACCCGAAAAAAAAAAAAAAATTATGTCATAATATAGAGTATAAGATTTCCTATCATTTGAGCCCAGTCTTGTCACACAGAGTTAATCCATCTCTGAGCAATCCTCTTTTATTGTTCAGTGAGATAAATCTTGACAAACAGAGAAAAACGTTGTCAAATCCTCCCCCTTGCTGTGAGTGACAGGTGATTTACATATCTCGTGCACTAGCCTAAGACATGCATTATTTTTTAATTCCCTCCCACTCCTTTCTTCTGCTGCTCTGCCAGGATTGGATGTTCCACACCTCAGCATAATTGGGCATGCCGAAGTCATGTGGTTACTTTCCTGTCTTTTCACTGGATGTTAGAGATCATAGCAGAAGTTCAGTGTAAGAAATACACAGGAGAAAATGCATATTGACAAGGGGAGTGTAGAGGTGGGCGGGGAGTCTACTGACATCACGACTCCACCCACTGAGCTCCAGACAACAGACCCACCCACAGAATCTGCAGTTTTTCGGGTCTCGTAACAGACAGAGGGGATACATTTGACAGGTAAGGATACATGCAGGAGGCATGTATATCCCTATAGATAACCCCTATGGCAGTAGTTTAGAAAGGATGACATTGGGTTTACATCCACTTTAACTTTTTTTACTGCACAAGAGGAAGCGCTTGCATATGAGGCTGCATACCTTCATTCAAAAGAAATTCAGTCTTCCTCCAGCAAAGTTAATTCACAGATATAAATCAAGTGACAAATGTAAATGTTAAATCAAAGGACTTTTCACCACACACTGATGTCACAGTTCCATTTACAGGGAAGTGTTACAGCTGCGGCGGGAAACACAGGCGTAATACATGTTGTTTTAGAAATGCAGTTTGTCACATGTGCAAACATAGAGGTCACATACAGACAGACTGTCAGACTAAAGATCAGTCTACAAATGTGAATACAATACCAACGGCAGCACACTCCATTAATGCGCCAACTGTTGTTGCAAATGATCAAACCACTATAGGTGTTTATACAAATGACTATGGGGGTTATTTACTAAAGGCAAATTAACTTTGCACTACAAGTGCACTTCAAGTGCACATGGAAGTGCAGTCACTGTGGATCTGAGTGGGACATGCAGGGAAAATAAAAAACAGCACTTTTGCTTGCACATGATTGGATGATAAAATCAGCAGAGCTTCCCCTCATTTCAGAGCTTCCCCTCAGATCTGCAGCGATCTGCAGCGACTGCACTTCCAAGGGCACTTCCAAGTGCCCTTGTAGTGCAAAGTGGATTTGCCTATAGTAAATAAACCCCAATGTGTATAAAGTGGAAAACTCTTTATCAGGACTGAAGATTTTCACTGAGATTGTGTTACAAGATGTTCCATGCAAAATAGAAGTAGATTCAGGGTGTGCATATCCTTTGATTTCAGAAGAAACGTTTACCAAATTATGGCCTCACAATGCTCCTTAAATAACCCCCTGTGATATCCAGTTGGTAAACTACAATAAACAAGTTTTGAAAGTTAAGGGTGCTTGCTTTGTCCCAGTGAAATATGGAAATTTCAGATGATGCTTACGCTTAATGGGACAAAAAGCAAGATTGCTGGGTAGAGAGTGGTTTGAACCCCTTGGAATTTCATTATCGGGAGTTCATAATATATCTCCAGTTACCCTAAAGAATGCGATAGATGACTTTAGTGCAGTTTTTGAAGAAGGCCTTGGCATGTATAGGCCCTCCTGTTTCTTTCAAATTAGACCCTACAGTAACCCCGATTCGTATGAAACCATGCAAAGTTGCATTAGCTCGCAGACCAAAAATCGATGCTGAGATTACTTGTTTTGTGGAGCAAGGTATATTGAACCTGTAACACACCCTAAGTGGTGTACCCCAATAGTTCCAGTATTGAAGCCATATGGTGATATTAGAATTTGTACTGAATATAAATGTACAATCAACAAAGCACTGCAGGAACATCCCTATCAAATTCCAGCTGTATATGAAATTCTGACTACGTTAGCAAAAGGAAAGGTATTTGCCAAACCTGATATGGCACAAACTTACTAACAATTGCTATGAATGACGACGCTGTGGATGCACAAATAATAACACACAAAGGAGCTTTTCGAGAAAAACGTTTGCAATTTGGAGTTTCCAATGCTCCTGGCATATTCCAGAAATTAATAGAGGACCTCTCATCTGGACTTCCAGGTGTAGTACCTTATTTTTATGATGTTCTTATTGGAGCGGATTGCATTCAGTCTTTGGCTTCACAACTACAACTTGTTTTGAAACGTTTTCTTGAGGCTGGTCTCAGACTTAAAAAGAAAAGTGTGTTTTTGAGGTAAACAGCATGGATTTTCTTGGATACAGAATTGATGAACACAGAATTCATCCAACTGATTCTAAGGTTGAAGCTTTCATTAAAGCTCCAGTCCCAACAAACAAACAAGAGCTGCAAGCTTTCCTAGGGTTACTTAATTTTTACCATTCTTTTCTGCCTGACAAAGCCACTGTTGCTGAACCCCTGCATCGTTTACTAGATAAAGATGTCCATGGAAGTGGACTAACGTTCATTCCACAGCTTTCAATGCTGCAAAAAAGCTGTTATCTTTTGACAGTGTACTTGCACACTATAATATACAAAAACACTCACTCTTACCTGTGATGCTTCTCCATATGACATTGGAGCTGTTTTGAGTCATGTTTTGGAAACTGGTGTTGAGGCTCCTATTGCATTCTATTCAAGGACCTTGTCTACGACAGAGAGGAATAGACAAGGAGGCTTTAGCTATTGTGTCCGGGTGTTTCATGGCTATGTGTATGGGCGGAGGTTTACCATTGTAACAGACCATAGGCCTTTGCTGGGTCTGTTCTCCAGAAGTACTCCCACTCCTCAAATTCTTTCCCCACGAATGCTCAGATGGTCACTCATGCTGAATGCCTATGACTGTGATTTTGAATATTGTCCTGGCAAGAATATCACTCATGCTGTTGGGTTAAGCTGGTTGCCTTTGTTTTCTCCTGATTTCCTTGTCCCTCCTGTGCCTGAGGTTCTCATGTTGGAATCCATTCCAAACCCTCCGTTACATGCTAGAGACATTGCTGGTATGACTGTTAAAGATCCCGTGCTGGCCCTTGTGCTCAACTGGGTATGGAGGGGATGGCCCAAATCAAAAGTTGAAGAGAATTTCAAACCATTTTTAGTGCACCAACATGAACTGTCTGCCTATAAAGGTTGCCTATTATGGGCAAACAGAGTGGTAGTTCCAAAGGCAGGACAAGCACAAGTACTGCATGCTCTCCACGAAGAACATCCTGGAATAGTCTGCATGAAAGCGTTAGCCAGAAGTTATGTTTGGTGGCCTAAAATGGATGACGTTATTGGGAAGTGGGTACAGAACTGTGTACCATGTCAATCCACCCTTCATGCTCCAACTAAAGCCTCAGTACATCCCTGGGAAGTGACTAGGTCACCTTGGTCACATTTACATATAGATTTTGCGGGGCCTTTTCAAGGGCAGATGTTTTTTTTAGTTGTCGATTCCTTCTCAAAATGACTGGAAGTTGTATCAGTTACATCCGTTACCTCAGCCACTATCCTTATGTCCGTACAAACGGTGGGATTTTGCGATGGAAAATGTTCGATGGGAGCTTTTTGTCGGAAATTCCGACCGCGTGTAGGCTCCATCAGACATTTTCCATCGCAATTTCTGTCATACAAAATTTGAGATCTGGATCTCAAATTTTCCGACAACAAAATCCGTTCTCATAAATTCCGATCGTGTGTACACAATTCCGACACACAAAGTTCCACGCATGCTCAGAATCAAGTACAAGACGGAAGCGCTCGGTCTGGTATAACTACCGTTCGTAATGGAGATAGCACATTCGTCACGCTGCAAATTTTGAAATCTTTTAATGCAGCAAATTCTCTTCTTCTTTAGAATGCTAGAATAATGAAGTTGTTCTGCTGCTCATATTCACACAGAGTTCTCACAAACTGATTTCTTTATTATTTCTCGTGATCTCATGAATATTGTTTTTTTGGGTTTTTTTTGGGTTTTTTTTATAAAATCTCCATAATAATGTTGGTTAGAGATTTTTTTTTTTATCCAGGTCTCCTATTTTTATTTTATTTTTTTATAGTGATCTCCATACTTTTTTCTTTCATTTTGTGTCAAGTTACCACAACACCATTATTATCTTTTATATTTTTAGCCTCAAGGGGGTTGGTTTGTGTTGGTGTCCCTTGTTAATTTGACATAGTATTTTTGAAATGTACCTACTCACAAACAAACTGTCCTTTTTGAAGTAAAACACATGGGCAAGTATTTCTGAAAAATAACTAGCCATTTATTCTGGGTCATAACAAAATAAAGAGGAAGGCAACGCTGGAGAAACTGGTGAGGTTTGCGAAGCCTTTGTACCCCAGGGCACACATCAATTATTTTACAGTCAAAATTGGTGGCCTGAAGAGTCCTTATAATAGTAAGCACAATCCGGTCCAGGACTACAAGAGATCAGGAACAGCAGCAGATGACATAACTGTCCCCAGGGTGTGGTCATACAACAGCCTGCATCTTTTGCCAGACCAGACTGAACCCAGGCCATCACTCTCTTGTCTTCCTTCCACACTTCCTTCCAGGCTGTGGCTCTGGTGTTGTAGTTGTGGCAGGAGGTGGAGGAGGAGGAGGACCATGGTTGAACTCAGAAACGTGGCTTTGGCTTGTGAGTTTGCCCCTCAACCCCTTATTTAGGGCTTGTAAAATCACTTCCTCACAGAAGTGGTGTTGGCCCTCCTCCATTTCCAGCATTTTGCAGACTGCCATGTAGGCATAGTCCTCTTGAAGACTGGGGGGGTTTCTGAGGGCCGCAGTAGCCTTCAGAAATAGGCCAAGTGCTGCATCCTCCAAGTTACTTCTCTTCCTGGCACTTTTTGTGGAAGGCGAAGAGGAGGGCTCTGGGATTCGGGCAGGCTATTGGGCCTGGCCACCTCCTGGCTGCCACTTACCCCCGCCACCTCCTGGCTGCCACTTTCCACAGCCTCCTCCTAGCTGAGACTTTCCTGTGTATGAGAAAGGGATATAGTTTTAGTTTTTGGTTCGTCAATCACACACAATTTTCAGCTCATGACTGTTGCAAATTGAATGTTAATAAATAGAATAGACTATCATTCTGACCCCAGCATTTTTCATTCTTTCCTATTCATTTGTGGCCACTACTGTCTATTGTAAAACCCTTTGTAAAATCAGAACTTACTGATCAATAATAACATCTAGTTAATATCATTAATGATTTGACTAGAAATATGTTGAACAATGCTATACCTGGCTCAAGTTGGGCTCCTCCAAATCTTCCTGGCTGGAAGGCCCAGGTTGGATGTCAGAAGCCTCAGCTGAGGTGGAAGGAAGCCTTGAAGGAAGATTGGAGAGTGCTGGCCTGGGTTCAGTCTGGCCTGCCAGAAAATGCAGTCTGTCATAGTACCACAGCCTGGGTATATAAATTTCATCTGCTGCAACTCCAGATCTCTGGGAATCCTCGACCTTCTTGCGCTCTCTATTATAAGTGCTTCTCGTGCCACCAATTAGGGCCTTAGGGATGTCTGCCATGGGGATCACCGGCTTCACAAATTTAAGCAATTTATCCAGCGCTGCCTTCCTCTTTGTTTTATTGTTATAAAAGGGGTGGTTTACCTGCCACAGACAGGGCAGCTCCCTGTACATATCAATGAATATGGGGATAAAGTCCTGATAATTCAATAGATCCATTTTATCTGCAAGATACAGCACAAGACAAACCCTATTGTCAGGCTAAACTCTCCTAATCTTGTCCCAATATAGGCCTCAATCTATAAGCAGTATAGGACACTGATGCACCAAGTTAAAATTGTACCTTTGTTCAAACGAACGGTGCTCCCGATACACCTTCCTCCTCTCACAGATCGTACGTACGACGCACGCGTGTTATGCTTTATATACACTGCGCATGCGTGAAACTCCGCCCGCCCCTGACGTTCTTTCTAGTCTATTCCCCGCCCCTTGTCTTTCGGTGCAGTGGGAGAGCACATGGCGGAGAGACAACAAGTGTATGCAGACAGCAGCAGCAGCAGCAACGACGAGGAAAGCCCAGAGCCACAAATGTCCAGATTCCGGAGGATATTTAAGGCCTCCAATATGGCCTTTATAGAGATGGTGGAGACGGTGGACATCTTCAAGAGGGCCGACTATGATGGGAAGCATGGACCGTACCCAAACCCAAATGTGAGAAAGGCCAAGATCATGCCTAAAGTTGTGAAAAGTCTGCAGAAGAATTTTGGGGTACGGCGATCCAAGGATCAACTGAGGAAACGATGGTCAGACCTCAGATTGAGGGAGCAGGATCAATACAGAAGAATCAAGAGAGTGCTGCAAAAAAGTAAGTATTTTGTCATGTGTTCCTATTCTTCTTCTTACGTTTGTGCTGCTCCATGTGCTTTTCTTTACTGTTGTACAGTAGGGATGAGCTTCGAGTTCGAGTCGAACTCATGTTCGACTCGAACATCGACTGTTCACCAGTTTGCCGAACAGCGAACAATTTGGGGTGTTCGCGGCAAATTCGAAAGCCGCGGAACACCCTTTAAAAGTCTATGGGAGAAATCAAAAGTGCTAATTTTAAAGGCTTATATGCATGGTATTGTCATAAAAAGTGTTTGGGGACCTGGGTCCTGCCCCCACCAATCATGGATGCGGAGCGGCCCGAAAAGAAGATGAAGACAAGAATATGAAGACAAGAAGATGAAGAGAAAAAGATGAAGAGAGAAGCGTCACACAGCGGGAGCCTCCCATCCAATCATGGATGCGGAGCAGCCCGAAAAGAAGATGAAGAGAAGAAGATGAAGAGAAGAAGATGAAGAGAAGAAGATGCCGTGGAGGGAGATGCCGGACGAGAACACCGGAGAAAGAAGCAAAGGATCGGAGGAAGAAGAAGATGGAGGAAGAAACCGAAGGAAGATAGAAGAAAGAAGATGGAAAAAAGAAGACTTTAAATAAAGGAATTGTCAAAAACTGTCTCTTGTCATTTTTAACATTTTTGACAGTTTTTTTGTGAAATGGTAGGGGTACTTTTGCACCCCCTTACCATTTCACACGGGGGGGCTGGGATCTGGGGGTCCCCTTGTTAAAGGGGGCTTCCAGATTCTGATAAGCCCCTCGCCCGCAGACCCCCACAACCACCGGCCAAGGGTTGTGGGGATGAGGCCCTTGTCCTTATCAACATGGGAACAAGGTGCTTTGGTGGGCTACCCCAAAGCACCCTCCCAATGTTGAGGGCATGTAGCCTGGTACGGTTCAGGAGGGGGGGCGCTCTCTCATCCCCCCTCTTTTCCTGCGGCCTGCCAGGTTGCGTGCTCAGATAAGGGTCTGGTATGGATTTTTGGGGGGACCCCACGCCAATTTTTTTTTTAATTTTGGCGCGGGGTTCCCCTTAAAATCCATACCAGACCTAAAGGGTCTGGTATGAATTTTGAGGGGGACCCCTACGTCCTTTTTTTTTTTAATTTTGGCGCGGGGTTCCCCTTAATATCCATACCAGACCTGAAGGGCCTGGTATGGAATTTAGGGGGACCCCCACGCCATTTTTTTTTTATAATTTTGGTTCGGGGTTCCGCTGTGGGGAAATCCCATGCAGTTTTTATCAATGAACTTTTATGTGTATTGTCGGACCGGCAATTCATTAATAGCCGCGAGTAGTTTTAAATGACTTTTTTTCTTTTGAAATGTCATTTTGCTGTCAGACTGTTCTAAACACGGGAAACATGCGCCCCTTTACAGGCATACTATAGACACCCCCCAGGTACGAAATTTAAAGGATTATTACACTTTTCACTTTTATTGTTTGACTAAGCATTATGAAAATCACTGCTCCCGAAAAAACGGCTGTTTTTAAAACTTTTTTTGCATTGATCCATGTGCCCTGGGGCACGACCCGGGTCCCCAAACCCTTTTTAGGACAATACCATGCAAATTAGCCTTTAAAATGAGCACTTTTGATTTTGAACGTTCGAGTCCCATAGACTTCAATGGGGTTCTAACGTTCGTGCGAAGTTTTGGTCTGTTCGCAAGTTCTGGTGCGAATCGAACTGGGGGGTGTTCGGCTCATCCCTATTGTACAGTATAAAATGGCAAGTTTCAGGGTCATGGGCACAGTAATCGTTCGTAGTAAACATTGTTCGTTTGCCCACTAAGACAATGTTTTTGGCAGATGCAGGTTAACTACATTTGGTCATGCCTATTTGTCTTAAAAGAAGTTTAGTACATTGTTGTATAGATGGGTTTGTAACTAGAACTAGAAACTTGATTCAGTGTAAGGAGAGGACACTCAGCAGCTGTTGACACATCTGGACGCAGGAGCACTAGTGTGGGACACCAGAACAAACTTTTTAGGGTGTCCCACACAGGTGCTCCAGTGGGTACTAGTGGTGTCTCCATGTGTGAAACTTTACCCAAAAAGGTAAGTATTCCAGCTTGAAGAAAGGGAAAAAATCATGTGTTAAGCTTGGAACTCTGCCAAAAAAGTCAATTTGTCAGGAAAGGTCCCCTCCGCTGGTAATATCGATCATTTGGCGTGCAGTACCGAGGTCCACCAGCAGGTGTCTCCTGACAGTTTGGAGCTGTTAGAGCTTTTCCCTGCTGGTATTTTCTCACCTTTGGGCCGTAGTACTGGCGTCCACCAGTGGAGGAATCCTGGCAATATGGAGCAGGTATTCCCCTCTGCAGACAGGTGTCACCTGACTTTAATTAGCAGCTGCAGTATAAATACCCAGCAGGTACACACATATCTTGCCTTGGTATCTTCCTTGAGCCCTGACCTGCAGCCTGTTTGCCTATTTTCCTGAAACATGATTCCTGTACCTGAGACCTGATTTCTGGAGCCTGTTGATCCTGTTCCGTGTCTGTTTCCTTGCTCTGGACCTTGAGCCTTGTATCTGAACCGTCCCCCTTGTGATCCATCCATTCTCTCTTTGTCCTGTATGTTTCCCTTCCCCAGCTGCTGACCTCCCGTTGACTACCCTGGCCTGGCTCTGTTTATGATCTCGGTATTTCCCTTACTTGTATATATTTGTTCTGTTATTATTATTTGTGGGGTTCTGTTTTGTATTGGTTGTGGTGCATTTAGTGATATTGGAGGTTGTTGTGTGATATTTATTCATTTATCTTTAATAAATCATTTATATTTTCACTTATACCCGTCTGGGTTTCCTCTGTTGCAAAGAAAAATGAATGTTTCCGCGCAAAGGAATAAGTACCAGCTCAAGGGTTGGAACTGGGAACTGATTAATGGAACTGCTGCCTCTACCAATTACTCCCACTAGGTGGAGTAAATTAATGAAAAATAGAAAGAAAACTAAGTAGATATGGCGCTGTTCTATTTTTATATATTTCTAATGTCAGGTGTTTTCAATTGAAGGATTGATTTTGAGAAGAATGCTAATATTACCACTGCCCCTACCAATTAGTGGGAAAAAAATCAGTGAGAGAAAAAAGAGAACAGAAAAGAGAACAAAATGCAAATAATGCTGTTCTATTGGTAGGTGCTACTAATTAAACCCCAATTAAGGGTGAATAAAAGTGCCTGTTTTAAAACAGTTTGATCTCCTATTTTCCCTATAGATGTGATAGTAAAAAATATTTTAAATACATATGACTATAAGTGATAAAATATGAATAAATCAAACCAATGTAATAATACTAATGTGTTAAGTGAATATTCCAAGTGTATGTAACACAAATCTGTGATCCTAAAATATAGTGTTTGTATATATTTAAATACTTCACATTCTGTGAACACAATACACCATGCCTCTATTTATCCCATAAACAAAAAAATAAAACCAATAGTCTCACACAAATAATTATGTAGAATAAACATATAGATTATTGGTTTTATTTTTTTGTTTATGGGATAAATAGAGGCATGGTGTGTCCAGTCACTAAAAGAGTGGACCAATGACCAGCTACTTGAGATCATCCGTTTGGCTCACTCCCTGGTTGACCAAGGCTGTATGTTGTTTGAGGATGTGCAGCCTTTGATCCAAATATGTGCTGAGCTAGCCCTGTCCTGTGTTCCTAAGACCAGTGATGATTTTTCTCCCCCTTTCAGTGCTGATCAGGTGGAGTCTCTGGTGTGACTGTTAGAGGATGATTCCACATGCTTTTTTGAACACTATTCCATCTGTTCTCAGCAGAAGCTTTTGGAGTGTATTCACTCAGTACAGACCCTTGTTAGACAGGCAGCATGTGATCCGTTCTTTGTCCAACCCATACTCTCAGCATGGTCTAATACAGGGGTCTCAAACTGGCAGCCCTCCAGCTGTTGCAAAACTACAAGTCCCATGAGGCATTGCAAGGCTGACAGTTAGAAGCATGACTCCCACAGGCAGAGGCATGATGGGATTTGTAGTTTCGCAACAGCTGGAGGGCCTCCAGTTTGAGACTCCTGGTCTAATATGCTACAACCAGCCCCAACCAATCCACAACAAACCACCTCTGCCATCAGACACCTACCTGCTTACAAGTCTGTCTCCCCATCACCCACGCCAAACTCAGTTGCAGCTCAGTATACATTGCTCCCAACCAGATACTCATATCCGGTCTCTGCTCCCTGTACCTATCCTGCATTCAACCCACCTGCCTCTTCTCAGCTGCCTACTAATCCACAAAAACTTCCTCCAGCTACATTTATCTCTTCTCCACCATATCCCATTCCTCCTTTCCAGTCTGCTGCACCCCCCACCTATAGAGCCTCAATGACTAAACCCAAGAAAAAACTAAAGTTTTTTCCAACCGAGACAATCCTGCCAGTAACCCAACCTGCCTCCGCACCAGCTAATCCAATCCAGTCTGACGTCTAAGTGCTTGCTACCCAGTCTGCCGTCCCAGTGCTTGCAACCCAGTCTGACGTCCCAGTGCTTGCAACCCAGTCTGACGTCCCAGTGCTTGCAACCCAGTCTGACGTCCAAGTGCTTGCTATCCAGTCTGACGTGCCAGTGCCTGTTATCCAGTCCGATGTCCTGATGTCCGCTTTCCAGCTTGATGTCCTGGTACCCGCCTTCCAGCCTAAGGGGCCAGTGTTCCAGCCTGAGGGGTCAGTGTTGCAGCCTGAGGGGCCAGTGTTCCAGCCAGAGGGGCCAGTGTTCCAGACTGAGGGGCCAGTGTTCCAGCCTGAGGGGCCAGTGTTCCAGCCGGAGGTGTTCCAGCCTGATGGGCCAGTGTTCCAGCCTGAGGGGCCAGTGTTCCAGCCTGAGGGGCCAGTGTTCCAGCCGGAGGTGTTCCAGCCTGAGGGGCCAGTGTTCCAGCCAGAGGTGTTCCAGCCTGAGGGGCCAGTGTTCCAGCCGGAGGTGTTCCAGCCTGAGGGGCCAGTGTTCCAGCCGGGGGTGCCAGTGTTCCAGCCGGAGGTGTTCCAGCCTGACGGGCCAGTGTTCCAGCCGGAGGTGCCAGTGTTCCAGCCAGTGGTGCCAGTGCCTACTTTCCAGCCTGATGTGCCCTCTCTCCATCCTGATGTGCCCACTTTCCAGCCTGATTTGCCCGCTTTCCAGCCTGATTTTCCCGCTTTCCAGCCTGATGAGCCCGCTTTCCAGTCTGATGAGCCCGCTTTCCAACCTGATGAGCCCGCTTTCCGGCCTGATGTGCCCGCTTTCCGGCCTGGTGAGCCCGCTTTCCGGCCTGGTGGACCCGCTTTTCAGCCTAGTGGGCCCCCTTTCCAGCCTGATGAGCCCGCTTTCCAGTCTGATGTCTCATTGCCCGCTGCTCAGCTCGATGACCTGGAACCTGCTGCCCAGCCTGATGTGTTCCTGTCCGCTGCCCAGCCTGATGTGTTCCTGTCCGCTGCCCAGCCTGATGTGTTCCTGTCCGCTGCCCAGCCTGATGTGTTCCTGTCCGCTGCCCAGCCTGATGTGTTCCTGTCTGCTGCCCAGCCTGATGTGTTGCTGTCCACTGCCCAGCCTGATGTGTTCCTGTCCGCTGCCCAGCCTGATGTGTTGCTGTCTGCTGCCCAGCCTGATGTGTTGCTGTCTGCTGCCCAGCCTGATGTGTTCCTGTCTGCTGCCCAGCCTGATGTGTTCCTGTCTGCTGCCCAGTCTGATGTGTTCCTGTCTGCTTCCCAGCCTGATGTGTTCCTGTCTGCTGCCCAGCCTGATGTGTTCCTGTCCGCTGCCCAGCTTGGTGTGTTCCTATCCGCTGCCCAGCCTGATGTGTTGCTGTCCACTGCCCAGCCTGATGTGTTCCTGTCCGCTGCCCAGCTTGGTGTGTTCCTGTCCGCTGCCCAGCTTGGTGTGTTCCTGTCCGCTGCCCAGCTTGGTGTGTTCCTGTCCGCTGCCCAGCCTTATGTTTTCCTGTCTGCTACCCAGCCTGATATGCCACTGCCCGCTGCCCAGCTTGAAGTGCCGCTGCCGAACTTGAGGTGCCCTCTGCCCAGCTGGACACCATGGACTTTCCCCAGCAATGGCTAGTTGGAGTGTCCGGAAGTCGCTCCTTCAAGGGGGGGGTACTGTCAGGAAAGGTCCCCTCCGCTGGTAATATCCGCTGGTAATATTATTTATGGGGTTCAGTTTTGTATTGGTTGTGGTGTACTGAGTGATATTGGAGGTGGTTGTGTGTCTTATTTATTCATTTATCTTTAATAAATCATTTATATTTTCACTTATACCCGTCTGGGTTTTCTCTGTTGGAGTCCACACAGTTCTGGTCTTATCTGGTACATGACACAATTGTACAACACTTCAAAGCAATGTTTCATATTCCTATTTCTTGCATCAAATACCTGTGTGCTAAGTATACCTTTATTTTATTCACATAGGGGAGAAAAGACTCGGGATGTCAGAGGTCACCAGGGACCCCCAACCTCCTAAAAAAGGGGAAATCCCAAAACCACAACCTCAGGATGTGGAGGAAGGAGAGGTTTATGAAGTGGCCCAAATAGTGACCGGTGAGTGTCTGAGACCACAGCTTCAGGTAATAGATGTATGCCTGCATATTTATAATACACGGTGTGTTTTGTTTTTTGTTTTTTTAGGTGATGTGGATGTTGTGGAAGAAGAATCTCATTTCACAAGTGCAAGTGCACACGTCCTCATCGGGGAGATCATGGTGTGCAATCGGGATTTACAGAAGATCAAGGAAGACATCAATGATGTGCTCAAAAACATCATTGATGTTTTTGGCAGAATCGAAAACACACCAACATTTCTAAAATTGTTTCTCTTTTTCTAACTTTTCTACAAAATTTTGAAAGCCAAATTTTGAAGATGCACACAGTGTGTCAACATGTGCTATCTGCCATCAGGGGATATCAAAGTACGCATTTTTGGGGGGCAACCTCTTTCTCGCAACTATGGTAGCTGAAAGGAAGGGGTTGTACCCCCAAAACACGTCCATTGATCCCCCATGATTCAAGCTAGCACATGTTGACATTAGGCATGGGATCAGGAGTAAAATCCCCATTTTGACTGTCAATTTGTTTGCATCTTCAAAATTTGGCTTTCACAGGGGTGACATCACTCCATCTGATGAAGGCAATATCAACACAGTTTGGACATACTAATGTCTGATAGTGCCTTCACTTTGTCAAAGTTGAACTTTGGAAGTTCCTGAGTTGTGTATTGTTTTATGGTTTTAAACATGCCTGTTTGAACACAAAAAAAGGCTATTTGTACTGTCCAAAAAAAAAAAATTTTCTTACTAAAATTTGTTGGTTGTTTCCAAAACCATTTTCTAATGCACACGTGAATGTGCACAGAGTAAAAAGTTTTCTACTCAACAATGTGTGGCTTCTTCTTTCAATGCTCAATATCATTTTTTGGACTAAGTTGGTGTTTACACTGAAATGGGGGGTTATTTACTAAAGGCAAATCCACTTTGCACTACAAGTGCACTTTCAGTGCAGTTTCAAGTGCTCATATCCGGTCTCTGCTCCCTGTACCTATCCTGCATTCAACCCACCTGCCTCTTATCAGCTGCCTACTAATCCACATAAACTTCCTCCAGCTACGTTTATCTCTTCTCCACCATATCCCAATCCTCCTTTCCAGTCTGCTGCACCCCCCACCTATAGAGCCTCAGTGACTAAACCCAAGAAAAAACAAAAGTTTTTTCCAACCGAGACGATCCTGCCAGTAACCCAACCTGCCTCCGCACCAGCTAATCCAATCCAGTCTGACGTCTAAGTGCTTGCTACCCAGTCTTACGTCCCAGTGCTTGCAACCCAGTCTGACGTCCTAGTGCCTGCAACCCAGTCTGACGTCCCAGTGCTTGCTATCCAGTCTGATGTCCCAGTGCCTGTTATCCAGTCCGATGTCCTGATGTCCGCTTTCCAGCTTGATGTCCTGGTACCCGCCTTCCAGCCTAAGGGGCCAGTGTTCCAGCCTGAGGGGTCAGTGTTCCAGCCTGAGGGGCCAGTGTTCCAGCCTGAGGGGCCAGTGTTCCAGACTGAGGGGCCAGTGTTCCAGCCGGAGGTGTTCCAGCCTGAGGGGCCAGTGTTCCTGCCGGAGGTGTTCCAGCCTGAGGGGCCAGTGTTCCAGCCGGAGGTGCCAGTGTTCCAGCCGGAGGTGTTCCAGCCTGATGGGCCAGTGTTCCAGCCGGAGGTGCCAGTGTTCCAGCCAGTGGTGCCAGTGCCTACTTTCCAGCCTGATGTGCCCTCTCTCCATCCTGATGTGCCCGCTTTCCAGCCTGATTTGCCTGCTTTCCAACCTGATGAGCCCGCTTTCCAACCTGATGTACCCGCCTTCCAGCCTGAGGAGCCCGCTTTCCAACCTTATGAGCCCGCTTTCCGGCCTGATGTGCCCGCTTTAAGGCCTGGTGAGCTTGCTTTCCGGCCTGGTGGACCCGCTTTTCAGCCTAGTGGGCCCCCTTTCCAGCCTGATGAGCCCGCTTTCCAGTCTGATGTCTCATTGCCCACTGCTCAGCTCGATGACCTGGAACCTGCTGCGCAGCCTGATGTGTTCCTGTCTGCTGCCCAGCCTGATGTGTTCCTGTCCGCTGCCCAGCCTGATGTGTTCCTGTCCGCTGCCCAGCCTGATGTGTTCCTGTCCGCTGCCCAGCCTGATGTGTTGCTGTCCACTGCCCAGCCTGATGTGTTCCTGTCCGCTGCCCAGCCTGATGTGTTGCTGTCTGCTGCCCAGCCTGATGTGTTCCTGTCTGCAACCCAGCCTGATGTGTTCCTGTCTGCTTCCCAGCCTGATGTGTTCCTGTCCGCTGCCCAGCCTGATGTGTTCCTGTCCGCTGCCCAGCCTGATGTGTTCCTGTCCGCTGCCCAGCCTGATGTGTTGCTGTCCACTGCCCAGCCTGATGTGTTCCTGTCCGCTGCCCAGACTGATGTGTTGCTGTCTGCTGCCCAGCCTGATGTGTTGCTGTCTGCTGCCCAGCCTGATGTGTTCCTGTCTGCTGCCCAGCCTGATGTGTTCCTGTCTGCTTCCCAGCCTGATGTGTTCCTGTCTGCTGCCCAGCCTGATGTGTTCCTGTCCGCTGCCCAGCTTGGTGTGTTCCCGTCCGCTGCCCAGCTTGGTGTGTTCCTGTCCGCTGCCCAGCTTGGTGTGTTCCTGTCCGCTGCCCAGCTTGGTGTGTTCCTGTCTGCTGCCCAGCCTGATGTTTTCCTGTCTGCTACCCAGCCTGATGTGCCACTGCCCGCTGCCCAGCTTGAAGTGCCCGCTGCCGAGCTTGAGGTGCCCGCTGCCCGGCTGGACACCATGGACTTTCCCCAGCAATGGCTAGTTGGAGCGTCTGGAGGTCGCTCCTTCGAGGGGGGGTACTGTCAGGAAAGGTCCCCTCCGCTGGTAATAGCCGCTGGTAATATTATTTGTGGGGTTCTGTTTTGTATTGGTTGTGGTGCACTGAGTGATATTGGGGGTGGTTGTGTGATATTTATTCATTTATCTTTAATAAATCATTTATATTTTCACTTATACCCGTCTGGGTTTCCTCTGTTGGAGTCCACACAGTTCTGGTCTTATCTGGTACATGACACAATTGTACAACACTTCAAAGCAATGTTTCATATTCCTATTTCTTGTATCAAATATCTGTGTGCTAAGTATACCTTTATTTTATTCACATAGGGGAGAAAAGACTCGGGACGTCAGAGGTCACCAGGGACCCCCAACCTCCTAAAGAAGGGGAAATCCCAAAACCACAACCTCAGGATGTGGAGGAAGGAGAGGTTTATGAAGTGGCCCAAATAGTGACCGGTGAGTGTCTGAGACTACAGCTTCAGGTAATATATGTATGCCTGCATATTTATAATACACGGTGTGTTTTTTTTTTTTTTTAGGTGATGTGGATGTTGTAGAAGAAGAATGTCATTTCACAAGTGCAAGTGCACACGTCCTCATCGGGGAGATCATGGTGTGCAATCGGGATTTACAGAAGATGAAGGAAGACATCAATGATGTGGAAAAAAGACTCAAAAACATTGATATTTTTGGCAGAATCGAAAACACACCAACATTTCTAAAATTGTTTCTCTTTTTCTAACTTTTCTACAAAATTTTGAAAGCCAAATTTTGAAGATGCACACAGTGTGTCAACATGTGCTATCTGCCATAAGGGGATATCAAAGTACGCATTTTGGGGGGGCAACCCCTTTCTCGCAACTATGGTAGCTGAAAGGAAGGGGTTGTACCCCCGAAACACGTCCACTGATCCCCCATGATGGGAGCTAGCACATGTTGACATTAGGCATGGGATCAGGAGTAAAATCCCTATTTGTTTGCATCTTCAAAATTTGGCTTTCACAGGGGTGACATCACTCCATCTGATGAAGGCAATATCAACACAGTTTGGACATACTAATGTCTGATATTGCCTTCACTTTGTCAAAGTTGAACTTTGGAAGTTCCTGAGTTGTGTATTGTTTTATGATTTTAAACATGCCTGTTTGAACACAAAAAAGGCTATTTGTACTGTCCAAAAAAAAAAATTTTTCTTACTAAAATTTGTTGGTTGTTTCCAAAACCATTTTCTAACGCACACGTGAATGTGCACAGAGTAAAAAGTTTTCTACTCAACAATGTGTGGCTTCTTCTTTCAATGCTCAATATCATTTTTTGGACTAAGTTGGTGTTTACACTGAAATGGGGGGTTATTTACTAAAGGCAAGTCCACTTTGCACTACAAGTGCACTTTCAGTGCAGTTTCAAGTGCAGTTTTGCAGTGCACTTGGAGTGAAAAGTGGACTTTCCTTTAATAAATAACTCCCACAGTGCTTTATAATTTGACACAATCATGCAATTTTCGTGACTCACCAAAATTAATTCATGGTGCTGAAAATGATGAATATTTTTTTCAGTAATGTATTACATACATTAACAACAAAAACAAGGTGTGTGTGTAGCAGACCCAAAACATAATAATATTTTGCTGAAGAAGAGATTGTCACCGCATGTATCAAATAAATTACATTTGCACTATTGACGAAAATGGCTAAAAAGAAAAGCCCATTGGAGAACCTGGGAGACAGCTAAAAGAAACCCATGCAGTAAATCAAAGAAAATCTTCTTTCAGTTTAAGTAAAAAATTATTTTCAAAAATGTTTCTTAAACAGTTTCTGGCATATCAATGGCCCCCCTACCCGCAAAGTACTCCAGATATTTTTGTTTTACTTTGCGGCGCTTTGGGAGGGCAAGCCAGGACGGCCAGCTTCAAGCGACGTCTGGGTTTCTTCTTGAAGTCCAACCTCAGGCCCAACTGAGGCAACATAGTTCATTGAATTTCTCCTTAAAAAGTTGTGTAGAATGCAGCATGCAAGGATTATATGGTTAAGTTTATATTCCCCCATGTTGATTGGCGTAAGGAATAGGCGGAACCGGCTGGCCATTATCCCGAAAGCGTTTTCCACCACTCTTCTGGCTCTGGCCAGACAGTAGTTTTAAACCCTCTGGTCCGGAGTGAGGGTCCTCATGGCTTCAAAACGGTCAGCTGGTCAGAACGAACTAACAGAAAGCACTGAAAAACAGAAAGGCCGGAGCTGAAAATCAGAAACGAGCGGACAAGAATGCACTAGCAATGAAATACGTAATATAAATACGAACCCACAAGCACAAACTGAAGAGCAGTAATGATTGGAAAAGCACGAGGCTGAAAAGCGCGAAACGTCTGTCACCAAACTTCTACTAACACGAGATTAGCAGAAGGAGCCCAAAGGGTGGTGCACTTGGTATTGAACTTCCTCTTTCTAGTGCTGTCGTACGTGTTGTACGGCACCGTGTTCTTGACGTTCGGAATTTCCGACAACATTGTGTGACCGTGTGTATGCAAGACAAGTTTGAGCCAACATCCGTTGGAAAAAATCCCATGGATTTTGTTGTCGGAATGTGCGATCGTGTGTACGCGGCATAAGAGTTTTAAGGAGCTGTTTGCTACACATGGGTTGCCAGATACAATCGTGTCTGATAATGGAAGCAATTTACGTCCTCAGAATTCAAAACCTTTATGGCAAGCAATCTTATTCTACATGTTACGATTGCACCACTCCACCCGTCATCAAATGGTCAAGTTGAATGTATGGTTCAGACCACCAAAGTCTCATTGAAGAGAATTGTTCAAGGAGATTGGAATCAGAGACTTGCAAATTTCCTTCTGCAACAACATGTGACACCATGCTCAAGCACTGGTTGTAGCCCAGCAGAGCTCCTAATGAACCAAAGTCTAAAAACATGTTTGGATCATTTACACCCTGATCTGACATTGGAGTTACAAGAAAAGCAAGAACTGCATTTTAAAAAGGATGCTAATGTTTCTGTGAGAGTGTTTGAGCCTGACAATGCTGTCTATGTCAGAAACTATGCTGCTGGGCCTCGTTGGATACTGGCAAAGGTGCTTGTGGCTACAGGACCTTTGTCATACAAAGTACAAATTACTGATGGTAGAATATTACGAATGCACGTTGATCAGATCCGAGAAAGAATTGTATTAAATTGAATTGGTTAAATTGTACCTGCTGCTGGTTCTAGTGGTGCTGGGATTCCAGTGATGCCAGATCATGGTTAACCATTGGGTGATACAGGTGCTATTCCTCCAGGAAATGTTATTGCTGAGCCAGTTTATCTCAGTCCCTCAGCACAAGAAGAAGAATTGCACCCAACTGAGGGTCCCAGGGAACTGTCTCAAATAGTGGTCCTTAGGCGTCCAAGGAGAAATATTTACCCTCCCAGTTATCTCAAAGACTTTGAGGTCTAGGGGGAAGGAGTGTTATGTATTAGTGTGTTATACTGCTCTCCATCCAGTAGGGGGGAAGCATTGTAAATATGTTCACTTGTGTATATTTCTGGTAGAGCTATGTATTTCTTTAGCATCTATGGTTCCTGTTTCTGTGTGTGATTCAGTAAAGAAGTCCTATGAATGCCTGTCCATGTCTATGCTTCAAATTCATTTTAAATACACAAAGTATCACTAGTATTGTATCACTTAAGAGAGTCTAATGTTTGATGAGCTGCTCCTGCAATCAGCACTGCCATTTTGTGTTTTAAAATAACTTTTGTGGTCATGACCTAAACCTGTCTTCAAATTGTTGTAAATGCTATTTCTACATTGCTGGGAGAATGACAAGTTTGTAGACTTGTTTTGTCATTGGTGCAATAGTGAGTTTATGACCTGCTGGGTTCACACTTGTGTGATCACAGACATTGCATGTGATTCTCACTGCATTGCCCTGCAGATAACATGCGACGTCTGTGTGATGCGAATTCAGCCATACAAACTGTATGGCTGAAATCGCATCACATTCGCACCAAAATGGTGCAGGACTCTTTTTTTGGTCCGCACTAGAATCAGATTGCATGGGTGTTCACACCCATGCGATCCGATTTCTGCACCTTTTCACAATTCGCACTGCGATCTGCAAACTGATCTGGGGGTGTTATTAACTTTACATTGATACCCGCAGTTGTTCGCAGATGTCAGTGTGAACTGCCGGCGATTCAGGTGCGATGGGGGGACCCGCACAGGATTCGCAGGTTTTCCCGCATCGCACAAGTGTGAACCAAGAGGAAGTAAAATAGCCTTTGCAAATGATCAGGGAAGGATAACAACAGGAAGAGACAGAGGAAAAACTTGGTAAAAACTTTAGATAAAGAAACATATCTCCTTGTCTCCAATGCAGCATGTTGGGGTGTTGCTATATTTGAATACATTTATTGAATTGTTTTACCACTTGCCTACTGGTCACTTTCACACCCTTCCTGCCCAGGCTAATTTCCTGCTTTCACATGTAATGAAATTTTTATCATTTTTTTTTACACAGATAGACTTTTCTTTTGGTGGTATTTAATCACCACTGGGTTTTTTTTTTTTTTTTTGCTAAACAAATGTAAAAAAATAGAAAAAAACTAATGGAAAAAAACTTGAATATGTTCTGTTAAAAATTCTGTCAATAAGAAATTTTTCTCCTTCATTGATAATTTTTCTCCTTCACTGGACTTGTATTAGCTGAAACCTCTACGCACCTCTCTGAAACGAGTCCTACTTTCTTATTAAGAGCTAAACGTGTCTGATTTTTGGGCAATATAGTTCCACCTTTCTCTTCGATGAGAGTGTTAGTGAGTACAGGAAGGGTTGGTGAGTGACCAAAGCTGACCATAGATGGCTTGAATTCAGCCAGTTCAGCAGGTGCCAGCCAAATTTTGATCAGTATGTGGCCATTCCTACTTGACATAATTGTTTAATCAACTTCTGTTGAAGGGACATGCTAGAAAACCATAGTTACCAACTGTCCCGGGATTTAGACTCTATTTCCGATTTATTTGTTTCCCGGGAAATGTCCCGAGAAATCCAGTTCTTCACGGATTTTCTCCGCCGCCACCTTCCGCAACTAGAGGTCCGTGGCTGGCGGCCACCATTTTTAAGAAGACCAGGAAGACGGCTGGGGGGCTAGAAGGAGCTTTTGCGTCACCGCCCACCCTCCGCCCTGCTCCGCCTAGCCCCGCCTACCCCCGGGCCGGATTTTATTCTAGGAAGCGCCATGCATCTTCACACCAGAGCTTTCAGTGGGAAAGTAAACCGTGATAGAGCTGCTGCTCGGGTCCTTCCTTGCGGCAGGGGGCGCACTCACACGGAGACTGCCACTTGATAGCGCCTCACCTAGTGGGATAAGAGTGGGAGGGCAAGTTCTGGCAGAGTCCAGGCGCAATGTCGGAGTACAACGTGAGAGCACCACCGGGCAGGTGAGCTGGCACTGGTAGGGCAGAGCGGTATGTACAGACATAGAGCTGTGGGCACGGTGCTGATAGTCTCACTGATTATCTGCAGGAGAGCGGGACGGTTTGTCTGTGCAGTGAACTTGAACTTGTTAGCGCTCAGCCCTAAGTAATGCTTGTAGAAGGGAGGATAATGGGCCCTGTGTATTATTAGAGATGTAATGAGTCCGTCGCCGCCCTGCTCCGCCTCGCCCCGCCTACCCCCCGGCCCGCTGCCGCTGGGGACTTCTGATGTAAGGGGGGGTTCCGCTGGGGACTCCTGATGTGAGGGGGGCTCCGCTGAGGACTTCTGATGTGAGGGGGGGCTCCGCTGAGGACTCCTGATGTGAGGGGGGCTCCGCTGAGGACTCCTGATGTGAGGGGGGCTCCGCTGAGGACTCCTGATGTGAGGGGGGCTCCGCTGAGGACTCCTGATGTGAGGGGGGCTCCGCTGTGGACTCCTGATGTGAGGGAGGCTCCGCTGGGGACTCCTGATGTGAGGGGGGCTCCACTGAGGACTCCTGATGTGAAGAGGGGCTTCGCTGGGGACACCTGATGTGAGGGGGGGCTCCGCTGGGGACTCCTGATGTTAGGGGGGCTCCACTGGGGACTCCTGATGTTAGGGGGGCTCCGCTGAGGACTCTTGATGTGAGGGGGGCTCCGCTGAGGACTCCTGATGTGAGGGGGCTCTGCTGGGGACTCCTGATGTGAGGGGGGCTCCGCTGAGGACTCCTGATGTGAGGGGGGCTCCGCTGAGGACTCCTGATGTGAGGGGGGCTCCGCTGAGGACTCCTGATGTGAGGGGGGCTCAGCTGAGGACTCCTGATGTGAGGGGGGGCTCCGCTGGGGACTCCTGATGTGAGGGGGGCTCCGCTGGGGACATCTGATGTAAGGGGGCACCACTGGGGGCACCAGATGCAAGGACGGACTCTGCTGGGGCACCTGATGCAAGGACGGACGGCTGGTGGCAGGCGACGTGGCAGGTGACACGCTCAGGGATCCCACTGATTCGGCATAATGGTGAGTTGAATGATTTAATTTTATATTACAATGTAATAATAGAAATAATGCGCTTCAATCATCCTGACACCATAACAACCATGGTGCCGGGATGATTGAAGTGCTAACACCAGGTGTTTGGAGTATCTTTATCTGCTGATTGTTAAACTTTCTAGAATACACATATTTCTATTGTTGTGTAGGATCTGGGGCTGCTGTCCGTCCGTCCCTCTCCCCCCCCTTTCCCTCTTCCCCCCCCCTTTCCCTCTTCATACCTCATTCATCTCAGACTCTAACCACACCCCTTTGAGCCACGCCCATTTAAGACATGCCCACTATTTCACGTAAACCACGCCCATTTTTTGCACGTCACATTTTTCTTTTCCCTGTGCCACACCCACTAATACATGCCCCGCCCCCTAATTATAACAAGACTCCACCCACAGCCAAAAAAGTGTCCCTAAAAATTTTTTTACAATGTTGGCAACTATGGAAAACCTGTATTGAACAACGGCTGCAGCCGCTGATCAGTGCATGCTGACAGACACCAGTGAGTCCCACTGTCAGAATACAACATACCGGTGGGGGGATTCCTCCATCCACCTCGTTTGTGTGTATCAATGAGTCTATTCAAGTGTTTTTTTTTTGTTCAGCCCACTGACTGAACTAAAAAAAAATGACCCATCTATGGCCAGCTTTAATCTTGAGGTGAAGAAGGGCAAGCCAAAAGTAGAAAAGTAAAGCCAGATTTAAAAGGGCATGCAAAGGATAGTTTGCCATCCAAGACAGCCAGGCCATACATTCATGTATGTTCACCCACTGGTTGAAGAAAAGAAGATGAATCAGTTTCCTCATGCACACATTCGAGGTGGATGGAGGGATCCCTCCTGTGGAGCTGTTGTATTCTGAAAGCAGGGAGGGTCCCCCACCATCAGAATACACTTATCAGCACTGCCACCTATAACTAACAGCACTGATCAAGCGAACATTTTCCAACAGGCTGGTTGTACAGAAGTCAGTCAAGAGAATGACTTCGGTACAATCAGCTTGCACATAGATGGATCGAAATTATGTTAATCCCTGCCAAACCAGCCAAATTTTAATCCATCTATGGCTGGCTTATAGCATGTAATGGTATTTGGCCCTTCTCTGTAAAATCAAATCAAAATGGTGCTTGCTCTTAGTTATATACTCTTACAATATTAAACGCCTACATTGGGTTTACTGTACATTGGCTGAGCAGCCTATGAGAGCTGACACCAGATCAAAGCAGGCCACCTATACACTATTTTCTTTAAAATATTGTTACAAAAATTATTAGACTGGTAATACTCCTCCATGTGCAACACAACTCTATGCTACAAGTATCCAGGCATAGCAATAACATACACTCACTGGCCCATTTATTAGGTACACCTTGCTAGTAGCAGGTTGGACCCCGTTTCGCCTTTAGAACTGCCTTAATTCTTTGTGGCATAGATTCAACAAGGTGTTGGAAACATTCCTCAGAGGTTTTGGTCCATATTGACATGATAGCATTACACAGTTGCTGCAGATTTGCACATCCATGATGCAAATCTCTTGTTCCACCACATCCCAAAGGTTGTCTATTGGATTGAGACCTGGTGATTATGGAGGCCATTGGAGTACAGTGATCTCATTGTCCTGTTCAATGATTTGAGCTTTGTGACATGGTGCATTATCCTGCTAGAAGTAGCCATCAGAAGATGAGATGGGTACACTGTAGTCATAAAGGGATGGACATGGTCAGCAACAATACTCAGGTAGGTCGTGGCGTTTAAACAATGCTCAATTGTACTAAGGGGCCCAAAGTGTGACTGAAAGAAAATATCTCCCACACCATTACACCACCACCACCAGCCTAAACCGTTGATACAAGGCAGGTTGGATCCATGCTTTCATGTTGTTTACACCAAATTCTGATCCGACCATCTGAATGTCATAGCTGAAATCGAGACTCATTAGACCAGGCAATGTTTTTTCAATCTTCTATTGTCCAATTTTGGTGAGCCTGTGCAAATTGTAGCCTCAGTTTCCTGTTCTTAGCTAACAAGAGTGGCACCCGGTGTGGTTTGCTGCTGCTGTAGCCCATCTGCTTCAAGGTTCGATATGTTGTGTGTTAAAAGATGGTATTCTGCAAACCTTGGTTGTAAGGAGCTGTTATTTGAGTTACTGTTGCCTTTCTATTATCTCGAACCAGTCAGAATCATTTTCCTCTGACCTCAACAAGGCATTTTCATCCACACAACTGCCACTCCCTGGATATTTTCAGACCATTCTCTGTAAACCCTAGAGATGGTTGTGCGTGAAAATCCCAGTAGATCAGCAGTTTTTGAATTACTCGGGCCAACCCATCTGGCACCAACAACCATGCCACGTTCAAAGTCACTTAAATCCCCTTCCTTGCCCATTCTGATGCTCGGCTTGAACTTCAGCAAGTTGTCTTCGCCACGTCTAGATGCCTTGATGTGTTGAGTTGCTGCCATTTGATTGGTTGATTAGCAGTTTGTGTTACCAAGCAATTGAACAGGTGTAGCAGTGCGTGTATATTGTTAATAGGCCTGTGAATCATTTGCCTATTTTTTTTTTTTACAGTTATAAAATTTCCGCTAGCATTCAAATCCACATCCATTCAAATAGGCTGTTGGACATGTGACATCACTACTGTACAGAGTTTATACATAATGTAAATCTGTATTTATTAAACAGCTATGCCATTTTATACTACATCACACATGAACAATTTCAGATGATTTCCTATAAAACAATAAAAAAAATAATTCATTGTGAAAACATGGAGCCTTAATATCACTTATCTGTTTCTTTAATTTAATGTTACTAAAAGAACCAAAGCTATATTAAAAAATATCTTATGTAAGGATACATTCCTACAGATTAGATTACCTTTACAATTTGGAACATTTATGCCAATTTTATTTATCAATTTTGGTACTTGCTCTTAGTTTTTGTTTTTCATATTTTAGGATTTAATTATAGTGTACGGGTATTTATTGCGAGGAAATAAGTGTACACATGTTCAGTAAAAAGACCGTTTTTCAAAGAATAGAGGGGGTTTGGTAGTTAACAATGTATTTGTATTTTGTCTAATTATGCTTTGGTCTCCTGTGAGGATTTGGCTCAACAGCTAGTCTGACTAACCCTTGCTCTGGATTGGACAACATATCTGCCATCAGTAGCAGATGGGGCTGAGATTAGCAGCATTCTAATCCAGAGGAAGAAGTTGCAGAATGAAGGAGACGCAGCTGAGGATCTGACAGAGGTAATACTCAGGACACATTTTTATAATTATATAGAGAGAACACAATATGAAAATACTTGGTGTGAAGTTGAGCGAATAGCTTACACCATATCAATAACCATTAACAACCATTATTCTAACCTTATACTGTTGGACACTTTTTCAATATACATGTATTGTATTTTTCATTAGCTGGAAAGACGTGACTATGTCCTTGATGGACGAGACAGCCTCAGACCTTCCAGTAAAGGACACAGACTGCAGAGCAACGGTACTGAGGGCTATACAAGGTATTAGGTTCATTACATTTTTTTTTTTATGTGTTTTTCACTAGTTCTTTTGAATATTATTCAACTTTAGTCAGTTTACTTTCACTTTCTTGGTTACTGTACATTTATTTATGCCTGATTTCCAGATGTAACAACAGGATCCAACCAGCAAAGGATGTTGATGCAGAAATCTCCCAAAATGAAAGGTAAATTGACTGCTTAAGGAGGCTTTTGTCATTCCTTTATGTATTGCCTTGCCCTAATGTACATTATTTGATAATCTTACATACACCATGACTCTGTTGTGATATTTGGGTATACACAGTACATAGTGTTCTGTTTCTGAGTACAAACCCCAGTACACAATATCCATTTATATCATTAATTTGATTAGATGTAACAATGTAACCACAATACAATGTCAACATACAGTACACCAGCCTTTCTCAACCTTTTCAACACAGTGGAACCCTTGAAATAGTTCTCCGGTCTCAGGGAACCCCTGGTAAAACTCACGATACATTAGTGTGATGGTTAGTGGGAAGAATGGTCCTTACACTTGTGGTCATTGGGAAGAATTATCTCCATACAGATAGCTAAAAAGATCAATGGTGTCAGTGGGAACTTATCTGAGAGGCAGAAATTGCCCAATGCTGAAGGAACCCCTAGCAACCTCTGGGGGAACCCTGGTTGAGAATCACTGCAGTACATGATTATAACAGAAAGCCGGCACACCTGATCTCACAAACCTGTTGGTAAAGCTGAACTCCACCTGCTAATTAAATCCATCATAGAAATGCCCAATATTGCAAAAAATTGTATGCTCATAGTTATATATTGGTAATGCTTATAACGATAGTATTAGGTATATGAATACCTTTTTTATTTCGTATGTCTATAGTTTTCTTCACATTTGTAGACCAAGCTGTCCAGATCAAGTGACAGTAATGGGTTTGGGCAAACTATAATACTATCAAGGGTTCTTAAAAAAAGGAACGGCAGTCTGCTCACATAATTTGTAATAAAATATCTTTGCCATTCTGAAGCCTCCCTCCAACCACTTTGCATATTATTTCATATATACTGTGATTCTGTACTTGCCAAATATACTGCAGAAATCTCCCTCCACTGAGTCTGGCAGCAACCATTTTAACTGAGGGCAGCTGAAGCGGCTGCCTGTTCACTTCCTGGATTTACACAGACACAAAGAGGCACACCCCCAGCTCTGATTGGCCCTCCTATGACTCACCCCCTTCCTGGCAAACTCTCACCAGAGTGAGAGAGAGAGAGCTGTGCATGATGTCATAAGCCTAGGTTTTTTACCAGACAAGAAACAAGAAGTGGGCTGTATAAGGTATTTACTGGCAGAAAAAAAATGTTTTACCATCCAAAGTTAAAACAACAAGGGCAGAAGATTTAATAGATGGAAAGATGAAAAAATGACTGAAAGTCCGCTTTAAGATGGGTACCCTTTATTCACAAGGGGTCATTTAAAAAAAATACTCTGGTGGGTAATTTAAAAAAAAAAATCTGGTCTGTAATTTAAAAAAATACTCTGGTAGGTAATTTAAAGAATTATTTTGGTGGCAACTGTTTAGCACCCCTGTCAGGGTTATAGTTTGCCCTGGCCCATAACTGTCACTTTTGGTTTGCGAGTACGAGGGGAAAAACACACATAAATGCACATAAATGAAAATGAAAAATCGAAATATAAAACACTATGCTTGAATGCGTTTTGGCTTAGAATATAGCTCAGAATATTGTATTTCTCGCAATAGTGGTCCTTTAATGCAGCTGTGTATGCGTTAGAAAAATATTAGTTGCTACTAAACTAATCTACAAATATCAATCTGTCTTGATAATGTCCTTCTATGATAGTACTATAAGGCATTAAACTTTCTAAACAGAGGGCCAGTTTACCGTCCTTCAGACTTTAAGGGGCCAGATTGTGGCCAGTCGGAGTAGAAAATGTCCCAGTTTTAGTGGTAATAAACAATGACTCAGGCTAGGTGGCCAGTGGGACTAAATAAATTGCATAGCACCTGTGGTCAGTAGGAGGAGGAATAGTCTCCGTCATTGATATTAATGAGAGGAATAGTGCCCCATCATTGGTATCAGTGGTGGGAAGAATGCCCAATCGTTGGTGTCAGTGGGAGAAATAGTGCCCCATAATTAGTATCAGTGGGAGGAATAGTGCTCCATAATGGGTATCAGTGTGAGGAATAGTGCCCTATAATTGGTATCAGTGGGAGGAATAGTATCCCATCATTGGTGTCAGTGGGAGAGGAATAGTGTCCCATCAATGGTGTCAGTGGGAGAGGAATAGTGCCCCATCGCAGGTGTCAGTGTGAGGAATAGTGCCCCATCATTAACGTCAGTGGCAGAAATTATGCCCCACTGTTGATGTCAGTTGGAGTAATAGTGCCATGTATCAGTAGGAGGAATAGTACCCCAAGGCCTGGTTAAAGGCTAACAAATAGCCACATCCAGCCCATGGACTGCAGTTTGGTGACCACTGCTCAAAGGCAATGATGATCTGCTGAGGCTTTGCTTCTTGCACATGTACTCATAAGGAACATGCTGAGAGATATACAGTGAGCTGCTGCTCCTTCCTTGTCCAATCACAGGCTAGGGACAGGGTATACACCAAGCAGTTTTGCATAAAGTGGATCTCCATCCAGAAACTTTTTTATTTTGTTTTGTTTATAGTAGGAAATGGTTAGAACCTGTTTTCTTATTGCTGCCTGTTTCCCCATCTGTGAGATCCAGTTATTTCCTGTGCCAAAGGCACACTAGGAAGTAGGTAGAGATTTTCCTGAAGCAGGAGTATTCTCTTCTGTAACAGTTGTCATTGAAGAATGTGTGCCCTTTGGAAGATTTCCCCTCACCTCCTATTCCTGTGACAACTGTAATTTTTTATCACTTTCTGTCACGACAGTGGTTATCAGGACAGGGAAAGAGGGTGAATCTCCCCAGTGAATAAACAAACAGCAAAAAAAAAAAAACTCGAGGTTCTGATCATTCCATGTTCAATACAAAACAAGTAATACATTTTGGCTTTTTGGGCTGGAATTCAACCATAATTCCAGTACAGATTTGTGATGTCACCAAACTGGCTTTGCTGCCTGCCAGTTTGGTGGGTAAAACAACTCCCATGTTTGCTTAGAGCTCAGCTTAAAAGCTGCCTTCCTTTGTTTTGTATGCTAAAGCTGAACTCCAGGAAGATATAAATGACACAAATTAATGCCGTTCTGTACCCCATAAATTGTATCTCTGAGTAAAACTTTTTTTTTAGTTTGGTATCATCTCTCTCTAATGCCCCATACAAATGATCGGACATTCCAACAACAAAATCCATGGATTTTTTTCCACGGATGTTGGTTCAAACTTGTCTTGCATACACACGGTCACACAAATCTTGTTGGAAATTCCGAATGTCAAGAACGCGGTGACATACAACACGTACGACGAGCTGAGAAAAATAAAGTTCAATAGCCAGTGTGGCTCTTCTGCTTGATTCTGAGCATGCGTGGCACTTTGTGCGTCGGAATTGTGTACACAGGATCAGAATTTACGCAAACAGATTTTGTTGTCGGAAAATTTGAGAACCAGATCTCAAATTTTGTGCAACGGAAATTCCGATGGAAACTGTCCGATGGAGCCTACACACGGTCGGAATTTCCGACAACAAGCTCCGATCGCACATTTTACGTCGGAAAGTCTGACTGTGTGTACGGGGCATTACAATCCCTGTACAACAGAACTCAGACCGGGTGAGAGAGAAGTAGCACAGGAATCAGCTTTGCTGCAGTATTCAGGAGCTAACAAGGAACATGCTTATAGAAGGAGAGAACCAAGTGACAGAGACATGAGCCTATCATTCTGCTGCCTCTCCTTCACTGTCCAGTCACATGAAGTCACAAAACCCCTAATTGCCCTGCCCTTCCAGTCAGGGCTGTGGTGTACAGCAGAGCTGTGAAAACTGTCCAGTGTCAGATGCTCTGATGCAGACAGACAGCCTACTAATCCCATCGTAGTCAAGAAAACCCAATGCCTTAAGGCAGAACCTGACTTTGACGTGGTGTGAGCCTCAAGAAGTACTTGTAGACCAGGGGTCCTCAAATTATGGCCCTCCAGTTGTTCAGGAACTACAATTCCCATCATGCCTAGTCATGTCTGTGATTGTCAGAGTTTTACAATGCCTCATGGGACTTGTAGTTCTGCAACAGCTGGAGGGCCGTAGTTTGAAGATGCCTGCTGTAGACCATACCTGGAATGTGAGAACAACAGCATGAGTAACCAGTCAGTTCAGGATTTTCCAGATTGAAACAAAATTTGTCAAAGCTGTTTCTGTTATTTTATCTTTTATAGAGCTCTTCATTTTTATCTTGTTATTTTTGGATAGAGTTCTACTTTAAACCTTGTCTATAATTCATTAAAAAAAACAAATCACTTTCAGTTAACAAAAACTGAAGTTCATACATAGAGCAAGTTGAAGACAACCCATTTGCCACAATGCTCACCGTGGTGAGCAAATTACTAAAACACCTTGTTACAATGCAGAAGACACACCACTGCAACCCTAGCCTTGTTCAAACAGCCACCCTTCCAGTGGAACAGCAGTAACAGGCAGGGCGTCACAAAAAGTCCTGTAGCAGCTTCTTTGCAGCGCTGTAGGAGCGGTGAACACACGGCTCCTCCAACGCTCCTGCCCATGGAAAACAATGGGGCAGCGCCGCCATACCGCCGGCAAAGCGCTGCTGCAGCACCGTTTTGCAGGCGAATTTAACCCTTTTTCGGCCGCTGACTGGGGTTAAAACTGCCCCATTAGTGGCCGAATAGCGATTTACCGCTAAAACGACTGTAAATCAGCGCTAAAATAGCGCCGCTTTACCACCGACGCCCGGGGCGGCTCAGTGTGAAAGGGCTCTAAAGGAGGTCAGAGTGTGTGAGGGGAGATGCTGCCGTGCATCAAGGTGTCCAGGTCGGGACAGAGGAAGGCCTGAGAGAAAGTCCATGAGGGACAAGAGAGAGTCCATGTGGGACAGAAGAGCAGCTAGGGAGCCATACAGAGATAGTCCAAGAGGAACACAAACAGCTAGGAAGCTGTAAGGAAGATGCAGAGCTAAGGTGCAGCGTCCGTGCATAAACACTGGGACGTGTTTCATGATTAAGAGGACTGAAAAGATACTGAGGCTCAAGAGACCCTTAAGAGGTACTTGGAGCATTAAAGCTGCCACAAGAGAGCCAGGAGGCTGAATGTTATGTTTTGCAGCGATGGTGAGAATACCTGTGTAAAGTTTTGAGGTTTGTTTAAATAAAAATGGACAGGAAAGCCCTGAAAACTATATATGGTGTGGAACTCGCAATGTCACAATGTGTCGCAATAATTACCTATTTTCAGGCTGCTCTGGTTCAGTCATGTGATCTGGCTCCCCTGTGTCAGCCAGTGCCACTGCAGGGGAGAGGAGGGAGCACTTGCAAAGTATGGGCTATTGAAACCTATGGGTGACATCATCAGTGCGGCCTTTACGTTGGCTGGCACTGGGGATCATGTGACCGGATTGGTGCAGGCTGAAACTTGGTAAATATGTACAGCTTTCTTACACAGGCATATGTGTTAGGAAGGGTAGGGGACAGTTTTAAGGTTAGTTAGGTGTATAGCTAGAATTAAACTTCAAATTAATTGCAACAAGTGCAGTACAGTTTTTTTACAGCGATCGATCAGATCTCAGTTTACTGAAGATAGTTCAGTGAAAAATGATTTCTGTTGGAGCTTATCGCATTTTCTTATTGGTTTGGTCTAACTGAAAAGTTCAGACGCCTGCTTATTACAGAACTTGGCATGTTGTTCACACCTGAATATGAAACTTTATATACAGAAAAAGATGTGAAGACCAGACGCAGAGTAGCTTTGATATCCCGTGAAGAACTGGAGGACAAGTTTCTACGGCTTCATGAAGAGAATCTGCTACTTAAAGAATATGCCAGGAAGCAGGAGGACAAAATTAAGAGGTATACAGTATACAGTATATTTAATAAGAAAAGTAATTGTCTTTCATATAGTATGACTTATGTGCAGTAGTTACTGTCCATAGATGCCATCACTGTCACAATGTCCGTTACTTGGACCACTAACAATGCAGGGCCCTGACAACAGAACTGCTGCAACATGTGTGACAAAAGTAAAATCTAGATTGAATTAATTTAATACCCTTTACTATGGCTTTTTGACTATGTTTTTAAATATACACATGAAATAAATCAGCTAATAACTATTGGCAAAATAAAAAATGACAACTACAACATTTTGTTTTGCTCAGTCCCCCAATATCATAGTTTTACCATTATTTCATCCTACAAGTAGATCTCCAAGTAAACATGGAGACTGGTGTCAAAGAGCCCTTGGCCCTTTGTTCCTGGTGTTGAGGCAGCTGGAACCACCATTCATGTCCCCATGTTAAACTCTATGTAGATTTTGGTTTCTTGATTTTGGATTTTTTTTTTGCATATATATATACACACACACACACACACAGTATATATGGCTTACTGACCTGGATCTGTGTTACCCAGGACTTTTTAAGTTCCCTGATGGATGATACTTTTTTTAGGGGGTGTTTTAAAGTATTTGTAATCTGTGGGTTATATCTGTGGGGTGTTGTACATTTGTATAGCGCCATATCATTTATAACAAAATCATTTTTCATTTTTTAATACAACCTTTGTGGTGCAGGCAATTGTTTCAGAGGTATTTTTTTTCTTATGGATTTTGCATCCTATTTTGGTTCCCTTTGTCTGCACAATTTTAAGAATTGCCACAAGGTAGTTGGCCAGGAACATTCCATGAGGTGATAATAATATACAACAAATTTTTTTATACTGGAAATTTATGGTTGTATGGTAAGGGTAATGGTAAATTTAGTGGCCCATAGGCCAAGCAGGAATAGATACCAGCAAGAGTCTTCACTCTTTTACAATAAATAATGTAGAACTTGTTGGCTAATGAGTGCCTTCAACTACATGATAGCAGTTATAGGTATTGCGGCACTAGATCCTAAATCCTTGGTCTTCTTCAGTAAGGCCTAATGCCCTGTACACACGATTGGACATTGATCGGACATTCCGACAACAAAATCCATGGATTTTTTTCCGACGGATGTTGGCTCAAACTTGTCTTGCATGCACACGGCCACACAAAGTTGTCGGAAAATCTGATCGTTCTGAACGAGGTGACGTAAAACACGTACGTCAAGACTATAAATGGGGCAGTAGGCAATAGCTTTTGTCTCTTAATTTATTCTGAGCATGCGTGGCACTTTGTGTGTTGGATTTGTGTACACACGATCGGAATTTAACCGATCGGATTTTGTTGTCCAAAAATTTTATAGCCTGCTCTCAAACTTTGTGCATCAGAAATTCCGCTGGAAAAAGTCAGATGGAGCCCACACACGATCGGAATTTCCAACAACAAGCTCCGATCGCACATTTTCCGTCAGAAAATCTGACCGTGTGTACAGGGCATTAGTGTTCCACATGTTGCATTACTATGACTTTTGGCAGCACTCGATCCAAAAGGCCACAAAGTTGCATTTCAAGCAAATCATACTAAATATAGAACAAATAAAAAAACAGACTAGTGGTAAAGACCATTTATTGATAAAAAGTTGGTTAACAAGCCAATGTTTCAGCACCTATAAGGGATCCCCTTAGTCAGGGCTGCAAAATTTCAGGTGATGGGTATGCTCAGGCTGTTTTTTGTTTTTGTTTTTTTAAAGTAAATTGCCTGATAAGTTCAAGCAATGCTCAAAATTGCTTTTTTAATATAGGCAGTCTGAGTGATTGAAATTTTTTAATGCAGACAGTCCTTTACCAGTGGCGTCTGTCGCCACCCCCCAATCCATGCGTCCGGCTGGATTTCAGTGTTTTTTTTAAGCACATGATTAGAGCCTCAAGCTCTAATTGGCTTCAAAAAAGGGTTCACAGTGTTAACAAGATATGTGCATATAATACTGTATAAAAATAGTAAGGATAGTAAAGTCAACAAATGCAGGTTATTTTAAGGAAGGTAAAATTGCCATTTTCCTTTACAGAATGGCAACTAAACTGCTCCGTCTAACATCAGATCACGGGCAGCATGAAGTAAAGAAAGTCAGAAAAGATGGCCGAGATTTGGAGGCTGAGGACACTATGGAGAACTTACAAGATCGCGTGAAAGACCTGGAACGCAGAAATGAAGCCTTAAGGCAAAGACTGACTACATATAAGCAGCGCCTTCAGCTGCAGGATGGTTGCAGACATTGTCCCTATGGCGCAATATCAGCACGCATAAATTCCGGTATTAGAAAAAGCACAACATTGCCAGAAAAATATAAGAAGGGTAGGTAAAAGACACTAAAGAGAATGTTAGTGCATTCAGCAGCAGTGTGTAAAAAATATGAATTATCCCAGAGTTTATTCATTCTTTCATTCATTCTAAATCCACAAATATACTTTTGTCTTAAGTCCTAGATTATGTGCTAGTGGTGGCTACAAACAGTACTCATTAGCTTTCGTTTATGATTCTAGGTTTACGTCTGCAAGGTCCACACACAGGTCCGCCACGAGTAGCTGCTGATTGCTGTGGAGAAAGTCTCAGTGATGAAGCCAGAGCAGAAATTGATAGACTGTAAGTATCAATTAAAAATTTTCTTACTGAGCTTTTGGAGACCTGACTGCACCCAAACCAGGACCTGGCCTATATCCTGGGATAGAAACATCCATTCAGTTTAGAACTTTTGTTTTAGATAGAGAAGTACATTTTTAAAACTGATGTTAAGTTATTTTTTGCTTTGTGTCCCACTGGGGAGATCTCTCTTCACTTGCTATCCTACAGATGCAAAAGAAAATTAGAGGAAATCTGCCCAAAGTGAACATATGTTCCTTTTAAAGATTTTCTCTCACCTCTTGCTCTGATGATAACTTAAATCCTTCCATACTTCATCCAAAACTAAAAAATGTGGCCTTTACATACACTTTAAGCAGACATTACTACCAAAACCCAGTCTTCTTTACAAAACATTCCATTATGACCACATTCGCTAATTTACAGTCTTAATTTCTAATATTTAAAATGACATTTTTTTTATACATTATGTTAATGACCAATACGGGTAATATATACAGTATCTCACAAAAGTGAGTACACTCCTCACATTTTTGTAAATATTTTATTATATCTTTTCATGTGACAACACTGAACAAATGACACTTAGCTACAATGTAAAGTAGTGAGTGTACAGCTTGTATAACAGTGTAAATTTGCTGTTCCCTCAAAATAACTCAAACATACAGCCATTAATGTCTAAACCACTGGCAACAAAACTGAGTACACCCCTAAGTGAAAATGTCCAAATTGGGCCCAATTAGCCATTTTCCCTCCCCGGTGTCATGTGACTCGCTAGTGTTACAAGGTTTCAGGTGTGAATGGGGAGCAGGTGTGTTAAATTTGGTGTTATCGCTCTCACTCTCTCATACTGGTCAGTGGAAGTTCAGCATGGCACCTCATGGCAAAGAACTCTCTGAGGATCTAAAAAAATTGTTTCTCTACATAAAGATGGCCTAGGCTATAAGAAGATTACAAGAGAGGGTGAAGAAAGGAAGCGCCACCTGAGTGCAGTATTAGTAGGTACTTTTTAATGACACATAATAAAAAAACACTTACAAGAGAGACATAAATAAAAGGCTCATCTGTAGATGGGTAATCCTGGTGAATTCCTCGGGCACCAGTCTGGATGGTGTGCCAGCGGTATAAGGCTGCAGGTGGAACCTGTTCAGTAGATGGTTCGTCCTGTGGCCATCAGGGAAAAGCTGGGGCCGGCGTGGAGCGCACAGAGGGTGTGCGTGACGTCACGGATCGTCCAGCGGCTTCCGGCTTCACTCCAGGGGGAGGGCTTACACCAAGAGAGGATTCAGGCAGTGGGAGAGCACTGAGTAGGCTACGCGCTCGGAGCGGCTGCTCCTTCAATAGGCCTGAGGGGGCAGTGTGTCAGTGCTGTGCTATTTATAGGCCGGCGCTGCGGGACAACAAGGCTCAGCGCCGGCTGATAGCACAACACTGTTAGGGAATGGTAAAGTGCGGTGGACTCAAAGGGGGAGGGGGTATGGAGCAATGTATGTATACGTGTGCATGCATGTATATGTATGCATGCATGCACACGTATATGTTTTATTTATATAATTTTTCACACATAATCCCTGTTTTTTTTTATATTTTTCTACATATAATTTTTTATAATTTTTGTATATGTTTTTCTACATATTTTTCTACATATTATATTTCATAATTGATTTTATTTATATGCATATCATATATTTTATATATATTTATTATCATCCCCTCAGTCACCTTTTTACTCAAGTGCGGTCTCTCAAAAACTGTGCTCCATACCCCCCCCCTCCTTTGAGTCCACCACACTTTACCGTTCCCTAACAGTGTTGTGCTATCAGCCGGCGCTGAGCCTTGTTGTCCCACAGCCTGTCAATGTCAGTGTCATTTCTTCAGTGTTGTCACATGAAAAAATATAATAAAATATTTACGAAAATGTGAGGGGTGTACTCATTTTTGTGAGATACTGTATGTTACAGTACATGTTTTTATTGTTATTTTCTTACATCATATTAATATCTTTGCATACAAATTGTCCCATGGAAAGAAATTGATAAATTACATAAAATTAAAATTTTACCTTACAGATTTCAAATCATCAACAGGCAAGACTGCAATATGCATGAAAAAGCTGCAGTCATATTGAAGCACATGGCTGCTGCCAAGCCTAAGGATCTGGAGACTGAAATCCTGCTTTCTCTGCAGCATGTGCAGCAGGCTGAGGACCAGAGGTAAGTATGGACTGGATTTTAAAGTATGAAATAGATTGCTAGAGGTTTCTGTCTCTATTGTGTTTCTTGTGTATTCTAAGCATAGATTAGTAGTACTCAACCTAGCTAATGTGTCTAGTCAGATATTGGCATAATGTTTCCCATAGAAATATAAATAACAATTGCAGCTGATACCCCAGTTTTTGAAACAAACTGAAATAATAAAAAAAATGTTGTGTAGTGTTAGACAGTTACAGTATATGGACCGTTATGAGCCTGGAAAGTATTGCAATCTCTAAAACATGCTGTAAAAATGACTTAAAATACAATAAAAGGCTCCTGTATGACAGGCTAAGCAATTACCAAATTTGACTTACAATGTACTGTAGTCGTCTTGTGGGACAGAAGTCTTAAACCACTTTATCAGTTCATCAAAAAATGTCAACACTTTAATTTAATAATAAATAGATATTTATTTTTTGATGGAGCCTTTAACTACCTATCTCAATGAGAAGCGCTCCTTTCTTCTGGGACACCTTCTCATTGGTCAGTGTAAGGGCCACTACAACCTCTTTAATGCATGCTCTTTTTTTCAGAAAAATCATCCAAGATAACGTCATGAATATTCGTCTTCAGAAGGAGCTCAGGGAGAAGAACACAAGTCTCTGTGCCCTCAGAGAGCAATTTCAACAGCTCAAAGAGGTGAAGTTGTTTTTACTTCCAGATCCCCTAAATATGAAAATAAACACACTCTGCATAGCTAAAAATTTGTGGACACACCTAGAAATGATTAAGTTCTGGTGTTTCCTCTGAAGGAAAACATACACCAGTTAGTCATAACTTGATGTCCATCCCCTTTTGCCACAAAAACAGCCCTGTTCCATTGAAAGTATGCTGTGGTATCTGGCACCAAGCAGTCAGTAGCAGATCCTTTAAGTCTTGTAAGTTGTGAGGTGGGGCCTCCATGGATTAGAATTGTTTTTCCAGCACATCCCGCAAATGATTAATTAGATTGAGGTCTGGAGAATTTGGAGGCCAAGTCAAACTATTCTTGAGTGTGGCAGGGAACATTATTCTGCTGAAAGAGGCACTCCCATCGGGGAATACTGTTTCCATGAAGGGGTGTACTTGTCCATCCACATGAATGGCAGGAATGTTTCCTTCAGAACATGGCCCAAAGCATCACACTACCTCCGCCGGCTTGCCTTCTTCCCATAGTGCATCCTGGTGCCATCTCTTCCCCAGGTAAGCAACGTGCTCACATCCGACCATCCACATGATGTCAAAGAAAACCCAATCATTAGACTAGGCCACCTTCTTCCATTGTGGCGAGATCCAGTTCTGATGTACACATGCCCATTGTAGGAGCT